>NW_028297450.1:0-18092 GCF_049724085.1 Artemia sp. Qi Xiang Cuo
GGTAAACCACTATAAAACACAACTGAAATATTCCAACTCTTTAATTTCAAAGAAAGAAATACAAAATGAACTATGAAAAATCAAGAAATTGCAATTGTGACATGGTGAACAATCACAAAACACCACTAAAATATTACAGCACTTGCATTTCAACGAAAAGCATTCGAAATGAACTATAAAAAATAATGAGAATTTAACTGTTACAAGGTAAACCAATACAAAACACTACTCAATTAATACAACTCTTGCATTTCAATGAAAGAAATTCAAAATGAACTTTGAAAAATTAAGAGAATGTAACTGTTGCAAGGTAAACCATGACAGAACACTACTGAAATATTCCAACTCTTGCATTTCACGAAAAGAATCCAAAATGAACTTAGAAAAATCAAGAGAATTTAACTCTGACATGGTAAACCATGACAAAACACTACTGAAATAATCAAACTCTTGCATTTCAATGAAACAAATTCAAAATGAACTTTTAAAAATCAAGAGAATGTAATTGTGACAAGGTAAAACACAACAAGACACTACTGAAATATTCTAACTCTTGCATTTCAATTAAATAAATTAAAAATGAACTTTGAAAAATCAACAGAATGTAATTCTGACAAGGTAAAGCACAACAAATCACAACATAAATAGTCCAACACTTGTATTTCAATAAAAGAAATTCAAAATGAACTTTTAAAAATCAAGAAATTTTAACTCTGAGAATTAGAACCATTACAAAACAAAAATGACATATTCCAACTCTAAAATATCAAATAAATAAATAAAAAATGAAAATTAATAAATCAAGTGAATGTAATTGTTAAAATGTGACGATTAAAAAACCACTACTTAAACACCACAGCTCTATATTTTAAATGAAAGAAATTCCAAATTGACTTTGACAAATTAAGGAAATGTAAATGTGAGGTGGTTAAGCACTAAAAAACACCACTGAAATACCCAAAATCTCACATTTAAATGAAGAAATTCAAAATGAACTTTGAAAAATTAAGAATATGTAACTTTGACAAGGTAAACCACTACAGAACACTACTGAAACATTCCAACTCTTGCATTTCAATAATAAAATAAAAAATTAACATTGAAAAATTAAGAGAATGTAAATGTGACAAGGTAAAGAACAACAAAACACTACTGAAATAATCCGACTCATGCATTTCAAAGAAAGAAATTCAAAATGAACTTTGAAAAATTAAGAAAATTTACCTGTGACAAGGTAAACCATGACAAAACGCCACTGTAATAATTCCAATCATGCCTTTCAATGAAAGAAATTCAAAATGAACTTTGAGAAATAAAAAGAATGTAACTGTGAAGGTAAACCACGACAAAACAATACTGAAATATTACAACTCATGCATTTCAACGAAAGAAATCCAAAATGAACTTTGAAAAATCAAGAGAATGTAACTGTGACAAGGTAAACAACGACAAAACACTACTGAAATATTCCAAATCATGCATTTCAATGAAAGAAATTCAAAATTAAATTGGAAAAATCAAAAGAATGTAACTGTGACAAGTTAAACCACGACAAAACACTACTGAAATATTCCAACTCTTGCATTTCAACGAAAGAAATTCAAAATCAACTTTGAAAAATTAAGAGAATGTAACTGTGACAAGGTAAACCAAGACAAAACACTACTGAAATAATCAAACTCTATTATTACAACTACATATAATCGAAATGATCCTTGAAAAATTAGTAGGTTGCAACTGTGAATATATAAACCACAACAAAACACTGCTGAAGTATTTTGTTTCTTGCATTTCGACGTCAATAACTCAAAATTAGATCCGAAAAAATCCATAAACTTTTAATGTGACAAGGTAAAGAACGACAAAACACTACTGAAATAATCAAACTCTTGCATTTCGACGACAAAAATTCAAAATGATCTTTTAAAAATAAAGAGAATATAACCGTGACAAGGTAAACTAAAACAAACACTACTGAAAAATTCTAACTCGTGCATTTCAACGAAACAAATTCAAAAATAACTTTGAAAAATCAAGA
The DNA here is from genome assembly GCF_049724085.1 of Artemia sp. Qi Xiang Cuo. Classification (NCBI taxonomy): domain Eukaryota; kingdom Metazoa; phylum Arthropoda; class Branchiopoda; order Anostraca; family Artemiidae; genus Artemia; species Artemia sp. Qi Xiang Cuo. Next base: position 2,039 of record NW_028297450.1, read on the forward strand.
GAATGTAACTGTGACAAGGTAAACCACGACAAAACACTACTGAAATAATCTAACTCTTGCATTCCAACGAAAGAAATTCAAAATGAACTTTGAAAAATCAAAAGAATGTAACTGTGACAAGGTACAGCACAACAAAACACTACTGAAATATTCCAACTCTTGCATTTCATTGAAAGAAAACCAAACTGAACTTTGAAAAATCAAGAGAATGTAACTGTGACAAGGTAAACCACAAATTAACACTACTGAAGTATTTCAACTCTTGTTTTTCAACGAAGGAAATCCAAAATGAACTTTGAAAAATCAAGAGAATGTAACTAAGACTAGGTAGGCCACGACAAAACACTACTGAAATAATCCAACTCTTGCATTTCAAGGATAGAAATTCAAAATGAACTTTGAATAATCAAGAGAATGTAACTGTGAAATGGTAAACCACGACAAAACAGTACTGAAATAATCCAACTCGTGCATTTCAATGAAAGAAATTCAAAATGAACTTTGAAAAATCGAGAGAATGTAACTGTGACAAGGTAAACAATGACAAAACACTACTGAAATAATCTAACTCTTGAATTTCAACTAAATAAATTAATAATTAACTTTGAAAAATTAAGAGATAGTATTTGTGACAAGGTAAACCACGAAAAAACACTACTGAAACATTCCAACTCTTGTATTTCAATGAATAAAATCCAAAATGAACTTTCAAAAATTAAGAGAATGTAACTGTGACAAAGTAAACCATGACATAACACTACTCAAAAATTCCAACTCGTGCATTTCAACAAAAGAAATTCAAAATGAACTTTGAAAAATAACGAGAATGTAGTTCTTACAAGGTATAGCACAACAAAACACAACTAAAATAATCCAACTGTTGCATTTCAACGAAAGAAATCCGAAATGAACTTTGAAAAATCAAGAGAATGTAACTGTGACATTGTAAACCACGACAAAACACTACTGAAATATTCCAACTGTCCTAGTCAATTACCTCATTCTATGCCCATATATGGACCCCCGTCATGACCTCCTGATAGGGTTCTACCAATTATTTAATCAATTTCTCAGAAATCCAACTGTCCTAGTCGATTACGTCATTCTATGCCCATATATGGACTCCCGTCATGACCTTATAATAGGGTTCTACCGATTATGTAATCAATTTCTCAGAAATCCATTTGTTCTAGTCGATTACGTCATTCTAGTCCATATATGGACCCCCGTCACGACTTCCTGATAGGGTTCTACCGATTATGTAATCAATTTCTCAGAAATCCATTTGTCCTAATCGATTACGTCATTCTATGCCCATAAATGGATTCCCATCACGAGCTCCTGATAGGGTTCTACCGATTATGTGATCAATTTCTCAGGAATTCTCTCCCTTCGATTACGCAGTCAATTTCTCAGAAATCCTCTCCCCTCGGGGGATCCTATGCCCATATATGGAGTCCTGTCACGTGCTCATGAGGATAGGTTAGGTTACGCAATCAATTTCGCGGAAATCCATTTTCCCTCTCGAGTCCTAGATCAATATATCTCTTCCCCACCTTCCCCTTAGAAACAACAAATTAATTCAACTTTCTTGAATCAATAATTCCCCTTAGAAACCACAAATTAATTCCTCCTTCGTGAATCAATAATTCCCCTTAGAAACAACAAATTAATTCCCCTTTCTTGAATCAATAATTCCCCTTAGAAACAACAAATTAATTCCCGTTTCGTGACAAATCAATCAACCTTGACATTACCTGTCAGACATTAATAAACTTCGCCCGGGAACAATTCTCCTGGACGAACTCCAAAGACATTAATAAACTTCGCCCGGAGACAATTCTCCTTGGAAATACATCAATGTGAGAAAAATCCTGTTTTTCCATTCTCAGTGAGATAACCTTCTCCCTAGGGACTCTATGTCCATATATGGTGTTCTCGTGGGAGTCAATAAGGGGGTTCTACTTACCGGTACTATGAAAATCTTGTTGGCACCACTTCAGAAGATCTGTAAGTGAAAGGTTTGATGAAGTATCGATGGTTGTTTTCTACAAGTGCCTAAATTTACCTCGTTCTACAGCTTTCGTGTATTGTTTACCCCATTTTCCAATCATGGTTGCAGCGGCAGCTGCAACCTAGTAAAGAGTGAACAACAGCTCATAGTAACCAAAAGTTGAAAAACGCGTTTAAAAAAAACTGTCTTGTGAAAAACAATAACCATCTGACACTGAATCAGGAATTGTAGCTATTGTTTCGATTAATCTTAAAAGTAAAAGTTTATTGCGAAAAGAAATTTATGGTGATTTCGAAAAAGAGCCTGAAACCCATCGAAAATGGCATCAGATCAAAATTAAAAGTGCACCATTAGAATCAACATGGTCGAAAACCTAATAAAGAGAAATTAAAGTTCCCCTCCATGAAAAACAAAGAAAATCGCTTTTTTGCATCGGTAGTACTGATCTGTCTCCCTTTTTTTTTCTTTTTTTTCACCAGGGCTAGCGACTGACCTGAACATCATAGAGAGATGTATAATAGCTCATTTGACAGAGAACTAATTGTTAAGTGCCCTTTTTAAGTGACCAAAAAAGAATGGAGGTCAACTAGCCCCTTCCCTACAGGCCCCCTCTTCCCAAAGTCATCCAACCAAAATTCTTAGATAACAATTTTGTTCAATATAGTTCAAAGGTCCAATATCTATGGTTTTAGTGATGATATGACCCACTATAATCCCTGGGGAAAGGGCTGTACGCTGTTTTGGTATCGGACGTATCGATATGGGCGTATTGTTATTGGGTCTTTTGCTATCACCTGTATCTTAGACAAATTTTTAGCAGCTCATATAAAATATATTGCTCATATATACGTCCTTCCTTCCTATAGATTTCACCATCAGCAAGTTCCAAATCCTGGTTGCAGCAGTAGCTGCAACCTAGTAAAGAGTGAACAACAGCCCATAGTAACTAAAAGTAAAAAAACGGGTCTTGAGAAAAACTGCCCTAGGAAAAAAATTGTCATCTGACACTGAATCAGGAATTGTAACTATTATTTCAGTTAGTCTTAAAAGTAAAATTTTATTGCGAAAAGAAATTTTTGGTGACTTCGAAAAAGAGCCTGAAATATCCATGCATCTAACAAAGAATTGTTGTGGTCACGCAGCCACGTTTCAGTTAAACCTACCACGTGAATATCGCTCTCCTGGTACAACTCAGATAAATACGCATATGAACTATTTAGACCTCGACAATTAAAATGCATAACAGTAAAATCCGCAGAATGCACCGAACCACGAATAATATCACTCGAAAAAGTTAACTTAGCATCAGGAGAACCTCGGTCTATTATTCCCTCATCACCATCCCTAGGCTGCGTGTCCAAATGATCAAAAAATCTTACCCCATTACCCTCAAGTAGTGCCAATCTTTTACTAGACATAATAACCTTGAATGAGAGTTGACACAAAAACACCCGTCGATATTTCAACTACCTTCTCTTCTGAGCAATTATTATACACAACACCTATCAAAACTAAAAAAGCTAAAGAATAAATAATTATGAAGAAACAAAATATTTACATCGTACCGACTATCAACTGTCACAATCATTACCTAAATGCTGACATTCAAACGCAAGACCTAAACTATCAAATTTTCCCTTTAAATAATTTCATAGACTTTTTTTTACTCAATAGTAGCAATAACCTAGACTTACAATAAATAAAAAAAACAAGTTTTTTAAACTGAAAGTAAGGGGACATTAAAACTTAAAACGGACGGAAATTATTTCGTATACGAAAGGGGCTGTCCCCTCCTCAACGCCTCGCTCTTTACGCTAAAGTTTTTTATTCTTTAAAAACATAAAGTTGTGATACAGAGTCAGACTTTAGCGTAAAGAGCGAGGCGTTGAGGAGGGGAAAACCCCTTTTATTTAGGGAATAATTTCTGTCCGTTTTAAGTTTTAATGTCACTCCTTACTTTCAGTTTAAAAAACTTGTTTTTTAAAATTTAATTTCTGATCATTTTTTAGTTAATGCAGCTTTTATTTTGGCTCACCTTCATTGAATAAGTAAACAAATTTGCATAAAAATTTTACTTTTCTTTTGCTAATTGGCTGTCTCTAAATTTGGTTCTGACGTAATTTACAAATTAACTTACGTAACGAACTTCTATATTCGTATATTTTTCTTCTGGCAAAAAATACCAAGTTGCAGATTTTTGCAGATATGAGCTTGAAATCTATGTAATAGGGTTTTTCTGATACGCTGAATCTGACGGTGTGATTTTTATTCAAAATTCTTTCACTTGTAGGGGATCTTTCCCCCCTCTTTTAAAAATCAGGTAAATTTTCTCAGGCTCGTAGCCTTTGATGAGTAATACTAAACTAAATAAAAATTATATATTTAGAATCAGCATTATAAGCCCATTCTTTTGCTACATTTATTGACATCAAAATTCCGTTTTTAAAAGTTTCGATTACTATTGAGCCGTATCGCTTGTTTTTTTTATTGTTTTTTTTTTTTATTTCGTATAAGTTATTACGTATATGAAGGGGTTCTCCCCTTAGTAATACCGCGCTCTTTAAGTTAAAATTAAAAAAAAATTTAATTCACAAACCTCTGAATCACAAAGGCCGTTTAATTTGAATAGATAGCTCTTTTGAAAGCACTAAAAAAAACTGTACCGTAGAGAGCGAGGTATTAACTTTGGGGCGAACACCCTAATATACAAAATAATTTCGGTTCATTTTAAGTTCTAATGTTCCTTCTTACTTTTCAGTTGAAATAACTTGTTTTTTTAATTTAAGTTCGGATCGTTTTTTAAATAATGCTTCGAAATCCGGCGCCCCCTTCATAAAAATGTCCCTTACCCCACAGAAACATCCTCCACGAACAGATTCTTCCGAGTAACCCCCTCCTCCAGCCCTCCCCCCTCCCACCAGAAAAAAATCCTTCCTGAAAATGTCTGTATACTTCCCAATAACCAATACAATATGTAAGCAATGGGCAAAGTTCATAACTTGCAGCCCTTCCCCTGGGAACTGTGGGGGATTAAGTCATCCTAAAAGACATATTTAATAGATTTTTGACAATGCTGAACAAAATAGCTATCTCAAAATTTTAATTGGGTTACTTTGAGAAAAAAATGAGCGTGGCAGGGGGCCTAGTTGCCTTCCATTTTTTTGGTCACTTAAAAAGGGCACTAGAACTTTTAATTTCCGTTCAAATGAGCCCTCCTACGATATTCTAGGACCACTGGGTCAATACGATTACCCCTGGGGAAAAGAAAGAAAAAAAAAAAAAAAAAAAAAATAAACACGCATCCGTGATCTTTCTCCCGGCAAAAAATGGATAATTCCACATTTTTGTAGATAGGAGCTTGAAACCTCTACAGTAGGGTTTTCTGATACGCTGAATATGATGGTGTGCTTTTTATTAAGGTTCTATATTTTTTAGGGGGTCTTTCCCCCTTTTTTCGAAAATCAGCCAAATTTTTTCAGGCGCGTAACTTTTGATGGGTAAAATTAAACTTGATGAAACTTATATTTTTTAAATCAGAATTAAAATCTGATTCTTTTGATGCATCTATTGGTATCAAAATTCCGTATTTTAGAGTTTCGGTTACCATTGAGCCGGGTCGCTCCTTACTTACAGTTCGTTACCACGAACTGTTTGACAATACTGAAAAAGACAAAAAAAATAGTCATATTCACCAAATTTAATCAACTTTAACCAAACTCAAAATATTTTTTTCTCTTCCTTTTATCTTATCGTTCTTCCATTCAAAAGTTACTAAGTCCCTTCTATTTACATCATTAAATTTTGCAGGATTCCACCAAGAAGGTACTTTTCGACAACACCATTTTGACCACGAACAAACAAGCAGGGGGGTAAGGACTTTCCTATCCACGATTCAATACCCTACACGCAACCTCGAACATAAAGTATGTAACTTTTTCCTTTGTACTCGCACTGACATAGGCACATCCTTAGTGAGAAAGATTCGTGTATTACCACCGATAATTTTACCATGCAGTTTTTTAGAATTTTTCAACAATCCGATTTTCACTTCCTTCGAGCTTAGCTCAACTTCGACAAACTTCTTTTCAGTTTGAAATTATGTGACTTTAAACGGAAAATCCTCAGTCACGCCTAGCCCTTCATTTGCCACAGCTTTAAACAAGTCCTTGACTTCAGACTCAATTTTAACATTAACATTCCACATGAGCAGATTTTTCTCCGTTTCCTTACTTTCGACATTTACAAGCGTACGTGTAACAGCATCCAACTGTGCTTTTAAAGTTACACTTTGATCTGTTAGAATCGCAAGGTGTCTTTTAATATTCTCTTTTTCCGACTCCACAGTCTTGACATTGGGCTTTAGCTCGCCCATTTCCCTCATTGCATCATTTACTTGAGATTCTAAGCTATTCACTTTCTCCTCAATTCGGTTAATATTTGTCGTGAGCTCACTTAATTTCTGCGTATTAATTTGCAAAGTTGATAAAACAACACTGATACTGTCCGCAAGCGTCTCTAGGGTCACCGTGACCCTAGCGACGTGATGACCCAAGTGATGTAGTCATCACTGCTTCAGTTGATGACTGGCTTGACAGCAAGGAATCATCCGCGCCTTTTCCCTTCTTTCTTTTCCTTGTCATATTAGCGCCAAATCTGTTTCTAACTATCCAAAATCAGCAGTCAATAACCCCTCCGTATACACGGAAATAAACTTCTCTCGGCTGTCGTTGCTAATCATCAAGCAAAATACTCCTTTATTTGACCACAATAATCTATCCATTAAGGTCACTCAGTCCATTTCACCATCACACAACAAATCTTCAGTTTAGGTCCTTCGCCAACGTTGCCACCCCTTGTAAAATTTTACTAGATCTTGTAAAAAGCATATCCACCTTGTAAATCTAGTAAAATGGGGGTCAGATCTAGTGAAATCGAACAAATCTAGTAAATATTTGCCAAAATCAAGTAATTTTTTTGCCCTCTCATCTGAAAGCATTTTGTTGGAAAACCGTACCGGATGTGGTTTACTGTTGTCTCACTCTTCATATGAAATTTATTATGTGGTCCCAAAACACGACAAACTGCTCAAGTCCTTTGGCGGGAAATTCAACACTTTTGAAATCTGTTTTTTGAATCAAGAATTAGGCTTATCGGATCTGAATTTTTCATCTTATAGCTACGGTAGTTAGGCGATTAGTCATAAAAGGTATGTTGAGCAAATGCTTCATGTTTGCTGGCTGAATGCCTATGAAATGTTTTTGGAGTGATACCTTTGTGCTTATCCTTCTCTTAAGTCTCCTTAAATTTTGTTTCCTTGTAATGCTCACTACTGCTGCATCTCATTTAGAGCTTGCACCTACGAGTTTTGCCGCTGCTACCACTGATGGGTATAGGCGCAGGTTAGCTACCCCTGATAAAAATTGTAAATTTGAAATTTAGGACCATAATAAGATAGCTAGAAAACAAACATACCATTCAATTTAGAATTCAATCCTCTATCAAAATATAGCAATCATTTCTGGTGGGAATTAATTCCAAAATGTCTGGAATTTCCAGATTCTTGGATAGGAAACCCCTATTTTCAGTTTAGTTTTTGGCTTGTTTGGAGTTCAGGGTCTAGGTATCCTCACTTACCACCCTGAAGCCCACCCTTGAATCCCTTTGTATCCCCAAAAAGCTTGATTTATAGAATCTAGAGGTTTGTGTTTCCACTGGAAATTATTGCTATATTTGGATACAGCATTAAACTCTGAGTCAAATGGTCAGTTTATTTCCTAAATATCTCATTATCATCCTATATTCGAAATTAACCGAAAACAACTCATTTCTCAATCTATGTTATTCAGTAAATTGTGTTTTAAGGTTACAGAGATGCTGCCCTGTAGATGCAGTATAGGAACAACTCATTTGTTACTGTCTTTTCTGGTTCTATCCGGCATCCCATACTATAGGGTTAGCTAATCTTGCTAATCTGCACCATTATCAAAACAACTGTATATTATTCAGTCTATCATGCTGGGTAAACATGCAGAACTGCTACCCATGCAGTAAAGGTGAAGAGTTGCGCTGCAATGGACTAATTAATGCATAAGTTGTCTTACATTCTGCTTCTATTGAGCTGCGCCACTGCATTTTTACTTTGAGCTGCACCACTGCATCACAATACTGTTTCAAAGACTGGTTATAACCGAGGATGCTCCACCAAGACAAGCATTTTTCTGAAAAATGCTCTAATATCCTTCTATTAGCTGATTCATGACCCCCATATCTCCTCTACTTTGAACTGGTTTTCTTATTTCTTATTTCTTATAATTTCTAATATCGACAATGATTCTTTCTATAATTAATCTGTATTCTAATATTAAATACTAACCACTTCAATTGTAAGTTAGCAAATGGTAGTTAATTGCCTTTTTTCTTTTTTGAGGTGAAAATGTCAAAATACCTCTACTACTCAAGGGAAATGCAAAGTTTCTATAATGATCACCATCTTCGTGCTTTTGTTTCTTGGTGACAGTAGGTTTGTTTGCTATTTCATCTAACTTTTGTCATAAATATAGTCATTGTTTAGCTGATGAATGAGGAAAAACATTTTGATATTCTGGGCTTTCCATTCCAAGTCCAATACTAACATAGTTAAATATTATAGTTCAATACTAAATACTTTTTGGAGTCAAAGTTTTTAAATTCATTGAAATTTGCTTATATCCCATATCTAATAATAGAGTGTGAGGCACCCTAAAGATGAAGTAACCAATAGGAAAATATAAATAGAAAAGAGAAACACAAGCTCTAAACCAAAACTCAAGCCTTGACCCCTGATCTCAAGCAAGCCAAAAACTAAACCAAAACTAGGTTTTCTAAATTCTGAAACCTGAAAATTCCTAAATTTCCCAAATACATGAAAGGAACTTCCAGTAGACATGTTTGCTATATTCAGATAATAGATTGAACTCTGAATCCAATGGTATGTTTATTTCTTAGCTATCTTGATAAAGGTGCAGATTAGCAGGTCAATGTTTTGTACGTCAAAAAATCAGAAAAAATTCAACTATTAAACTTGTCCACATAGTCCGTTTATTTTAATGCTAGAGTTTACGTTTAAGCTAGTATATATAACTTACATTGTTACTTTGCTTAGAAACCCTGATTCACCATTCGCCAGGAACTAGTTCTGGAAGTGATGGATATTCGGTGATTGATTTTCGTTTCGGTTTTTCAGAATGTTTGGGAAGAGGAAACCTCCACTTGTCAGCTGGCAGCGAACATTAGATAGCTTCTTATGCACATTGAACAAGCAGAAAACGCGTGTCAATCAGCAAACTTCGTACTATAGAGTTTCTGATAAAAATAAACCGGTCCTGAAGACAGAATAGAGATTGCTAACGCTGAGACGGACAATGCTGCCCCGAAAGATACTGGGCTGGACTGTGTTCAAGAATCAATAGAAATTTCGGAAAACAGTGTTGTGTAGGTATCCAATGAAATTACATCTACATCTGGCACAATCGATCTGGCTGAGGACTCAGAGACTCATGTGAAGTCTGTTGGTCACAGGTCTAAGAAGACGCACTATGCACAGAAGTTTCGAGCAGAGTGGTTGACTGATAGAGTGCTGAAACCTTTTCTTATTCAATCGCCAGACGGAATAAAAAAGGGCCTATTGCAGATGCTGTCAGTGAAAGCTGATGGGAAGTTTGACTGTCATGAAGATTCACGCGACTAGTGACCTTCATAAGAAGAACGTAAAAGCAGCATTGGGACAACTGACAGTTGAGAGAGCAGTTGGAAACGAGCAAAGGCAGGAAAAAGAGAAGTGATAGAATGGTGTCAGCTGCTGTATTACGCCTTGCAGCATGGGTTGCAGCTGAAGATATTCTTTGAGAATAATTGATTTTCTGAACGTGAGCAGTCCTGAAAACTTTTTGAAGCTTGAAAATGTTAAATTTGGGATGAATACCAAGTTGCACCTTGAAAGCCTGTCAGTGGAAGACCGACGTCACTGGTTGCAAGCCATTTGAAAAGCCTACCTTGCTTATCTTATTGAACTTGCTAAGCAGGTTCGTACTAGGATGCGATTGGATGACCCTGTTCTTACATATTTAGAACTCCTCAATCCACTCAAAGCTATGAGGAACGAAACTATGTCGCTTTTCCCTCTTCTACAGAGGTTTAAACATGTTGCTGTTATAGACTGCAGAACGGAAGGGGAGATGATGAAGATGCTGGAGGACCTAATAGTACGAGGAAATTCAAATCCGAAGCGAATTTATTTCAGAAATAGTATGAGAATCAGATTTAGAGTGTCCTCCTACGTTCTGGAAGAGGTTTACCAAACTGAAAGATGGTAGCGGGAAAGCCAGGTTCCAAGTGCTCCCCAAGTTTATGTTGACCCTCTGTGCTTTTCCCCAAGCTTCAGCCGGTACAGAGTGGCAGTTTTCCAGTTTAAATATTATCAAGACGACTGGGCGAGACCGATTAAATATCGACACAGTTGGAGCTCTTATGTACTCCTAGCAACTCTGCCTCAGAGACACAAGGTGCGTTTCGGACTGGGAGATTCCGCCCGCTCTGATTGATAGATGCAGAAAATGGAAGACGAACGCGAACGAACCCGGTTCCTGGGAAACAGAAGAGGGTGTAGGACCGGCAGTTAAGGTTTGAATTAGTCAAATTTGGTCTGTCAAATCGGACTTTATTATTATTTTTTTACTTTGAATTTCATTTTTCGTGGTAGTTTGTTTGGTTTTTATGTGTACCTGAAATTTTTGTGAAGCCTAGTCGTAAGTATATACTGAAACTATAAACTTTCCGAAAAGTTAATTAAACTATGGAGTAAGGCCGAGTCTTTCGAAAATTAGGAGGCTGGAAGCAACTGTTTGTACCTAATGAATAACTGGGAACACATTTCCTACATATTTAAGGGCAAATAAGCCGAATGGCCGAAATAAATCATATTGAGTTGCTGCACAAGCAGAAGAAAAATGCACGCTAGCTACTTTTTAGTTTTGTTTTCATGTTTGATGACAAAACGTATTTGTTAGCTTTCTCACGCCAATGCACGTGTCGCAGCAAAAGCCGCGACACGTGCACTTTCTTGGCAACATCTAGTAAATCAGAAGCCAATCTAGTAATTTTTTTCGCCTAAAACCAGTAAATCCCAATTGGCCAGAGTGGCAACGCTGTCTTGCCCTCAGAGTTCTTACTCATCTAAATTCATTCAGGCAACATTTAGGCAATTTTTTTTTTCTATCAATCAAAATTCAAATTAAGTCGTTTATTCGTTTATCGAGCAAACTGGTCAGACAAATTTTATTTAAAACTGCCAACTATAAAAGATAATCCGTTTGTGAATTAAAACCTCGGTATAAATTATATCCTTACTGAAAGTATGCTATTAGGCAATAGTTTGATGCGAAACATTATACCCAATTTAACCAAGTTGTTTGTACTTCGAAATCTGAATCAATACTGATTGAGACTGATAATATGTTAACAATGGGCAAAGTTCATAACTTGCAGCCCCTCCCCCAGAAACTGTGGGGGATTAAGTCATCCTCAAATACATATCTATTAGATTTTCAACTATGCTGAACAAATGGCTATCTCAAAATTTTGATTGGGTGACTTCAGGAAAAATATGAGCGTGGGAGGGGGCCAAGTTGCCATCCAATTTTTTGGTCACTTAAAAAGGGCACTAGAACTTTTAATTTCCGTTCGAATGAGCCGTCTCATGATATTCTGGGACTACTTGATCGATACGATCACCCCTGGAAAAAAAAAATAAATAAACACGCATCCGGGATCTTTCTTCTGGCAAAAAAAAAAAATATACAAAATTGCACATTTTTGCAGATAGGAGCTTGAAACATCTACAGTAGGGTTTTCTGTTACGCCGAATCTCGTGGTTTGATTTTCATTAAGGTTCTATCACTTTTAAGGAGTGTTTCCTTCTTTTTTCGAAAATAAGGCAAATTTTTTCAGGCTCGTAACTCTTGATGGGTAAAACTAAACTTGATGAAACTTATATATTTGAAATCAGCATAAAGATCAGATTCTTTTGACGTATCTACTGGTATCCAAAATTATGTTTTTTAGAGTTTCGGTTACTATTGAGCCGGGTCGCTCCTAACTTACAGTTCGTTACCACGAACTTTGTTCGAACTTTTGAAACACAAAAGTTAAGCTTAAAAAAAAGGAATATTGATTTGGGAGTCAAAAGTGAGTATTTAGCCTGACCACAATAGACTAATCTTTAAAGCTTTTTATAGTCTTACACCAGTTGTGACTTCAGTAACTTTCAGTATACAGAAATATTGGATTTGTTTATCATGTAGTATTTTGGCCACGTAAGCTTTAATACCAATAGTGAGCGGTATACATTCTTAAATTGTAAGAAATATGCTTAAGTATTACTTGAAATGAAAATCAAAGAAGATATAATATGAAATCTGGAAACCCGGTTATTTCTCTCTATACAGCAGTGAATTTCAAGCCATGATACAAATTCTTAAGCTAGTCTACTGTCCTAATAATATCAAGATGGGTTTACTTTGAACTTGTCTACAAACTAATAATGACCAGGGGCGGATCCAGGATTTTTTTCCTGTTTTTTTTTTACTAATTTTTGACTTTTTCGGGGGGGGGGGGGTACTAATTTTTGACTCAGTTTTCGACTAATTATACTGATTTTTACCTAGGTTTTACTAATTGTCGACTTATTTTCGACTCGGTCAAAAATTTCGGGGGGGGGGGGTTCAAACCGGGCAACCCTCCCCCCCTGGATACGGCTTTGATAATGACATGTCCTTTTCAGAACCAAAACGAGAGCCAGTCATTGAACTGAGCCATTGTGCAGAAATGATTACCAAATTAAACGAAAGTAAAATAAAGCAACCATCCTAAAATACTTTATTTTTATTCCGTAAAAAGTGTCCTTAATTGGTTTGCTTTTACTGTACCAAAACTCCTATTTTATTTTGTGTTGTCAGTAAAGCGCTAGGTTTCTACAATTCTAGAAACATAGGAAAACATACCTAGTTAATTTATTTGCATTAGTTTAATTGACATATGTTAGATAGGTTATGAAGTAATTATTGTTGTTCGTTTTAAGTTTCAACTTCGGTCTTTACTTCCCTATGAAAAGTCTTGTTTTTTTTTAAATTAATTGACACAAAGACACGACGGCACACAACCTGTTCTGGTTATCTTATGGTCATGCCGGGAACAGTACATAAAGGCTGACGTACAAAGACTAACGTTGCAGTTCAATGTCGATAAATTTTTCTATTTGTTTCCCTAAAGGTTTCTCGGTTTACCCTTCAAATAAGCTTTGTTAACCACTGGAACATCATGACATAACAATGTAAAACATAAGCACCAAATCAAATACTTGAAAGTTCGTGGCACTGCAAATTTAGGAATAAAAGATATAATTAGGGATACTAAACTAGTATTTGCACTGTAGATTTATTAATTGATACTGGACTACAGACAATCGGTGTTTTCGTGATCTCCTTGCGCTTTTTCTTCCTTGCAACCGGCAAAGGTTTCTTAAGGTCTTTAAAACGGTAAAAATTTATTCTTCAAGTCGGCTTCTCTATGCGTAGTTGATTGCTACCATTCCAGTTAGACATTTCGTGTCCGTTTTCGTGTACGATAACAGGAAGCTTACTTTAGTAAGCCTCTAAGCCTTTTTGTCTCTAGAGTGTTTGCTTCTGCCAATGAAATGAAGGCACACCTTTTTGCATAAATTATACAAACTTAGTCTCTTTTTCAACCGGTTAGAATTCTCGAATAGTTTTTCTAAACCAAGAGTAAGAAGAGGACTTTTGTCATAGAAAAAAAAAAAATTTTTTGGAAGAAAGAAAAATTAGTTTTAGAGGTTGATCATACACTTCAGAATTTTCATTAGACTAATTGATGCTGCAACGATATACATGTAGCCAAAATCTGATTACAGATTCTTATTTTTTACGGAAGTTGAAACACACACCTTTAAAAGTTGGGCAAAGTTTCTCCAAAATTATTTTTCTGTCCCATTGATTAGTACAGACAGCTTTAAATATGTGTCTTTATATGGCTAAAATATTTGGCTACAGTTTTAACCCCCACCCACCCCTACTTGCCCTTTTTAGGTGCCCTCCTGTTCTACACCGTTCGAAATTTTGACATTGTGATTTTGTTCTAACTAGTTAAAATGTCTAATAGCTATACTTCAAGGGGTGTCATGCCCTCATTGCCCCAGGGCAAGGATTGTAAACCATGCAATTTGTCCATATGTTTACCTGCATGATTTATCATTAGGAAAAGGAAATATATTTGATTCTGGGTGTATTCGAAAAAGCTAAGGACATAAATGTGAAACATGGAAGAGTGTTGAGGGGTATATTGTACTAAATAAAAAGGCACTACATGCATCCAGCTTATCAAAAACGAGGGTCTGCAACATTAAAAAAAAAAATTGAGGGTATTAAGTCGAAACTGTCAAGACATGATGAGGGGAAGGTTGAAATGTAGTTGGAGGGCTATCAGCACCCCTCTGTGCCCTCACTCCAAAAAGATTCAATCAAACTTTTAAATTTACTTCTTATTCAAAAAAGTCTAAAGCTAAAGAAAGCTATGTCTATGGGGATGACATACCCCCCCCCCCCCACGGTTTTGGAGAGGAATGCCGAAGACAATAAAACACAGTGATGTGCGTGCTGGTAGTGAAAAGGACATATCGTCAATATCTAAGGAATGGCTGAGGGTATTAAGTTTTAGAATTATGAAGGGTAGTGATGTTGAGGGTGGTGTCGAAGAGCTATCCGGGGGCAACCGGCGAATCGTGCTCTTTTTAGATGCTCTCTTCCTTTATCACTCATCAAAATTGCGTTCTAAACAATCAAGCGGTCAACAAAAAAACAATTTTGTTCAAAACAGTCAAAAGGTCTAGTAACTAGGCCTCCAGAGATGCAATATCCCCCAGAGCCCCCAGGCAAAAGATTGTACATGATACAATTTGACCTTTTTTACATGCAGGATTTATCATTTGGAAAAAGAGAGATGTTTGATTTAGATGTGGTTGAAAAGAGTAAGGGCATTAAGGTGAAGCTTTGGGGAACATTGAGGGGTATGTTAAATTAAATAAAAAATACCATGTGCATCCAGTTTATAAAAAGGTGTATCTACAATATCTCAACAACAGCTGAAGGTATTACGTTTAAACTTTCAGGGCTTGTTGACATGGATATTAAAAAGCGGTTGAAGGGCAACTATTCCCCCTCCAATTCCTTTTATAGATACAATCCTTCCAAAGACATCTGATTTAAATTTTGGAACAGCGATCTTATTAAAAAAAGTAAAAAATTAAAGTAATTATGCTGGGGAACACTTAACCCCCTAAAGCCCCCGGGGCAAGTGATGTAACTTATATAAGTTGCCCATTGCTTATATACTAGGTTTATTATTGGGAAAAGGGACCATGTTTGATCCTGAGTCTCCAAAAGGGCTAACGGTTTTAAGATAAAACTTTTTGAAAATGTTGTAAGGGATGTCAAGCAAAATCAAAACACACTATATGCAGTAGGGTTGTTGATACAACAGCAAAATCATAGGCAGCGCGCGAGCGCTGCCTAAGTAAAGAACAAGGGGGGCACACTGTGTTTTTGTTTTTTTCTCCATACCCGGGCACTTTGTATCGAAGGATTTGTTGTAGAAACTTCGAAAAGGACCCATTTGATTGGACATAGGAGTGGCTGGTGCCCTGTTTAATAGTCGAAAGTGATTGGAGGGACCTCGCCCCCCCCCCCCACGCCCATCATTTCCCCAAACACATCCAATCAAAATTTTGAGATAGCCATTTTGTTCAGCGTAGTTGATTTCCAGATAGGAAATATGTTTTTGAGGAGGATACTCCCCCACATCCCTCAGGGCAAGGGTTTTAAATTATGCCCTGGGGGCATATAAGGTTATTATAGAAGGTGTTGTCGTAGAAACTTCAAAATAGGCTCATTCGATTGGAAATTCAAAGGGCTAGTGTGTGTGTGTGTGTGTGTG
>NW_028297451.1:0-18147 GCF_049724085.1 Artemia sp. Qi Xiang Cuo
ATTCTCAAGGTAAAAGTTGGAAAACGGGCCAATCAGGTGTTACAATCCTTTTGTTTTTGCTCAAAATTCGACAAAGCAATGACTGTTAGGCTAATTTATTTTGCATCATATTTCTAAAGCCAACTAAGACGAAGAAATGTCTTCAAAGTCAAGGATATAAGAAAAAAAACGTTCTATAGATTTCTCTCAGTTTTTAGTTTACGCACTAATATCAATATCAGTAATGAACCCCCTTCAAAAATAACTTGTTCTTTTATGTTAGACTTTCAACTTTTCATCACAATTAAATTTATAAAAAATCATTTTCAAATAGAAATAAGGAGCATCGTCATCACATACGCCAGCACTAATGAACGATCCTTTTGAAATTCTGCTAACAATATCGATTCTCAAGGTGAAAGTTGGAAAACGGGCAATCAGGTGTTACAATCCTTTTGTTTTTGCTCAAAACTCGATAAAGCCATGACGATTAGGTTAGTGTATTTTGAATGATGTTTCTAAAGGCAACTAAGGTGAAGAAATATCTTCAAAGTCAAGGCTATAAGAAAAAAAAAGGTTCTGGATATTTCTCTTAACTTGTAGTCTACGCACTAATATCAATATCAGTAATGAACCCCCTCCGAAATACCTTGTTCTTCTATGTTAGACTTTTGACTTTTCATCACAATTAAATTAAAAAATAAGCATTTTCAACTAGAAATAAGGAGCATCTTCATCACATACGCCAGCATTAATAAACGATCCTTTTGAAATTCTGCTAACAACATCGATTCTCAAGGTAAAAGTTGGAAAACGGGGCAATCAGGTGTTACAATCCTTTTTTTTTTTTTGCTCAAAATTCGACAAAGCAATGACTGTTAGGCTAGTTTTTTGCATGATAGTTCTAAAGCCAATTAAGATAAAGAAATGTCTTCAAAGTCAAGGCTATAAGTTCTGGATATTTTTGACAGTTTGTAGTTTACGCACTAATATCAATATCAGTAACGAACCCCCCTCTGAAATACCCTGTTCTTTTATGTTGGACTTTTAACTTTTCATCACAATTAAATCTAAAAAAAAGCATTTTCAACTTGCAATAAGGATCATCGTCATCACATACGCTATCATTAATAAACAATCCTTTTGAAATCCTGCTAACAACATCGATTATCAAGGTGAAATTTGGAAAACGGGGCAATCAGGTGTTACAATCCTTTTTTTTTTTTTGCTCAAAATTCGACAAAGCAGTGACTGTTAGGCTAGTTTTTTTTGTATGATATTTCTAAAGCCAATTAAGATGAAGAAATGTCTTCAAAGTCAAGGCTATAAGAAAAAAAAATTCTGGATATTTTTGTCAGTTTGTAGTTTACGCTCTAATATCAATATCAGTAACGAGTCCCCTCCGAAATACCTTGTTCTTTTATGTTAGACTTTTGACTTTTCATCACCATTAAATTAAAAAATAAGCATTTTCAACTAGAAATAAGGAGCATCCTAATCAGATACGCCAGCACTAGTAAACGATCCTTTTGAAATTCTGCTAACAATATTGATTCTCAAGGTAAAAGTTGGAACAGGGGCAATCAGGTGTTACAATCCTTTTGTTTTTGCTCAAAATTCGACAAAGCAATGACTGTTAGGCTAATTTATTTTGTATCATATTTCTAAAGCCAACTAAGACGAAGAAATGTCTTCAAAGTCAAGGATATAAGAAAAAAAAGTTCTATAGATTTCTCTCAGTTTTTAGTTTACGCACTCATATCACGATCAGTAATGAACCCCCCTCCAAAATACCTGTTCTTCTATGTTAGACTTTTAACTTTTCATCATAATTAAATTCAAAAATAATCATTTTCAAATAGAAATAAGGAGCTTCGTCATTAGATATACCAGCACTAGTAAACGATTGTTTTGAAATTCCGCTAACAATATCTATTCTCAAGGTGAAACTTGGAAAATGTGGCAATCAGGTTTTACAATCCTTTTTATTTTTACTCAAAATTCGACAAAGCAATGACTGTTAGGCTAGTTTATTTTGTATGACTTTTCTCAGGACAATTAATGTGAAGAAATGTCTTCAAAGTAAAGGCTATAATAAAAAAAAAGGTTCTGCATATTTCTGTCAATTTGTAGTTTACGCACTCATATCAATATCCGTAACGAACCCCCTCCGAAAAACCTTGTTCTTCTATGTTAGACTTTTGACTTTTCATCACAATTAAATTAAAAAATAATCATTTTCAACTAGAAATAAGGAGCATTGTCATCAGATACGCCAGCACTAGTAAACGATCCTTTTGATATTCTGCTAACAATATCGAATCTCAAGGTAAAAGTTCGATACTAGGGCAATCAAGTGTTACAATCCTTTTGTTTTTGCTCAAAATTCGACAAAGCAATAACTGTTAGGCTAGTTTATTTTGCTTCATATTTCTAAAGCCACTTAAGAAGAAGAAATTTATTCAAAGTCAAGGCTATAAGAAAAAAAAAGTTCTGGATATTTTTGTCAGTTTGTAGTTTACGCACTAATATCAATATCAGTAACGAACCCCCCTCCGAAATACCTTGTTCTTTTATGTTAGACTTTTGACTTTTAATCACAATTAAATTAAAAAATAAGCATTTTCAACTAGAAATATGGAGCTTCGTCATCAGATACACCAGCACTAGTAAACAATACTTTTCAAATTCTGCTAACAATATCGATCCTCAATGTAAAAGTTGGAAAACGGGTAAATCAGGTGTTACAATCCTTTTGTTTTTGCTCAAAATTTAACAAAGCAGTGACTGTTAGGCTAGTTTATTTTGCATGATATTTCTAAATCCAATTAAGATGAAGGAATTTATTCAAAGTCAAGGCTATAAGAAAAAAAAGTTCTGGATATTTTTGTCAGTTTGTAGTTTACGCACTAATATCAATATCAGTAACAAACCCCCCTCCGAAATACCTTGTTCTTTTATGTTAGTCTTTTGACTTTTAATCACGATTCAATTAAAAAAATAGCATTCTAAAATCGAAATATGGAGTTTTGTCATCATATACGCCAGCACTAATAAACAATTCTTTTGAAATTCTGCTAACAATATCAATTCTCAAGGTGAAAGTTCGAACATGAGGCAATCAGGTTTTACAATCCTTTTATTTTTACTCAAAATTCGACAAAGCAATAAATGATAGCCTAGTTTATTTTGTATAATTTTTCTAAAGCCAATTAAGATGAAGAAATATCTTCAAAGTAAAGGTTATACGAAAAAAACCGTTATGCATATTTCTGTTAGTTTGTAGTTTATGAACTCATATCAATATACGTAAAGAGCAATCCTATAAAAAACCCTGTTCTTTTTTGTTAAACTTTTGACTTTTAATCACAGTTAAATTTATAAAAAATCATTTTCAACTAGAAATAAGGAGCATCGTCATCAGATACGCCAGCACTAGTAAACGATCCTTTTGAAATTCTGCTAACAATATCAATTCTCAAGGTAAAAGTTGGAAAACGTGGCAATCAGGTTTTACAATCCTTTTATTTTTGCTCAAAATTCGACAAAGCAATGACTGTTAGGCTAGTTTATTTTGCATGACATTTCTAAAGCCAATTAAGATAAAGAAATGTATTCAAAGTCAAGGCTATAAGAAAAACAAGTTCTGGATATTTTTCTCAGGTTGTAGTTTACGCATTCATATCAATATCAGTAACGAACCCCCCTCTAAAATACCTTGTTCTTCTATGTTAGACTTTTGACATTTAATCACAATTAAATTAAAAAATAAGCATTTTCAACTAGAAATAAGGAGCATTGTCATCAGATACACCAGCACTAGTAAACGATTCTTTTGAAATTCTGCTAACAATATCGATTCTCAAGGTAAAAGTTGGAAAACGGGGCAATCAGGTTTTACAATCCTTTTATTTTTGCTCAAAATTCGACAAAGCAATGACTGTTAGGCTAGTTTATTTTGCATGATATTTCTAAGGCCAATTAAGATGAAGAAATGTATTCAAAGTCAAGGCTATAAGAAAAAAAAAGTTCTGGATATTTTTGTCAGTTTGTAGTTTACGCACTAATATCAATATCAGTAACGAACCCCCCTCCGAAATACCTTGTTCTTTTATGTTAGACTTTTGACTTTTCATCACAATTAAATTAAAAAATAAGACGTAGATAATTTCGGAGACCACACTGCCTTTCCATGACGATAAATAAAAGTTCAAATAGGGATAAAATCCTTTTAATAGACAGTGTTTTTTATAACAGTAATAGAAATTCACAAAAATACCAGATATTTCGGTCACATATGCAGTGACCGTCATCAGTAGTAAAACTGATGACGAAATATCTGGTATTTTTTTGAATTTTTATCACTGTTATAAAAAACACTGTCTATTAAAAGGATTTTATTCCTATTTGAACTTTTATTTAAAAAATAAGCATTTTCAACTAGAAATAAGGAGCATCGTTATCAGATACACCAGCACTAGTAAACGATCTTTATGAAATTCTGCTAACAATATCGATTCTCAAGGTAAAAGTTGGAAAACGGGGCAATCAAGTTTTACAATCCTTTTGTTTTTGCTCAAAATTCGACAAAGCAATGACTGTTAGGCTAGTTTATTTTGCCTCATATTTCTAAAGCCACTTAAGATGAAGAAATGTATTCAAAGTCAAGGCTATAAGAAAAAAAAAGTTCTGCATATTTTTGTTAGTTTGTAGTTTACGCATTCATATCAATATCAGTAATGAGCCCTCCTCTGAAAAACCTTGTTCTTTAATGTTAGACTTTTAACTTTTAATCACAATTAAATTCATAAATTATCATTCTCAACTAGAAATAAGGAGTTTTGTCATCAGATACACCAGTACTAGTAAACAATCCTTTTGAAATTCTGCTAACAATATCGATTCTCAAGGTGAAAGTTGGATCACGGGTCAATCAGGTGTTACAATCCTTTTGTTTTTGCTCAAAATTCGACAAATCAATGACTGTTAGGCTAGTTTATTTTGCTTCATATTTCTAAAACCACTTAAGATGAAGAAATGTATTCAAAGTCAAGGGTATAAGAAAAAAAAGTGCTGGATATTTTTGTCAGTTTGTAGTTTACGCACTAATATCAATATCAGTAACGAACCCCCCTCCGAAATACCTTGTTCTTTTATGTTAGACTTTTGACTTTTCATCACAATTAAATTAAAAAATAAGCATTTTCAACTAGAAATAAGGAGCATCGTCATCAGATACGCCAGCACTAGTAAACGATCCTTTTGAAATTCTGCTAACAATATCGATTCTCAAGGTGAAAGTTGGAACAGGGGCAATCCGGTGTTACAATCCTTTTGTATTTGCTCAAAATTTGACAAAGCAATAACTGTTAGGCTAGTTTATTTTGCATGATATTTCTAAATCCAATTAAGATGAAGAAATTTATTCAAAGTCAAGGCTATAAGAAAAAAATGTTCTGGATATTTTTGTCAGTTTGTAGTTTACGCACTAATATCAATATCAGTAACAAACCCCCCTCCGAAATACCTTGTTCTTTTATGTAATTCTTACTGCTGCCTATGTTTTAACCGCATATTTCCTTGTTCTTGCTGTGACATATCTTTTAGCCGTATATTTCTTTGTTCTTTATCTTTGTTTTTGAGTAGTTTTTATTTTTGCTGCCGTTTAACTTCGAACTTCGTTTCTTTGTTCTTAGTTTCTTTGTTCTTCGTTTCTTTGTTCTTCATTTTTGGTTTTTGAGTCGTTGTAATTGTTGCTGACGGAAGTATTCTAACTGTATATATTTGTTCTTCATACCTTAGCTGCTCAGATTGGTCTTGTGACGTTTTATGGTCTAGGTTGTTCATTTGTTCTCAGGCACTATGAAACTACTTAAAACACCTTATGTAAATAAATATATATGCATACACAATTATTGCTCGTTTAACGGAGCGAAGCTTGTTTAATCTATTTCCATTACGTTGTACTAATTTCTTAATTTCTAGAACAGAATATGAAAGGAGATTCATTGGTCAGACGTTACCAGACTTTTTTGATAGATCATATGAAACAAAAATTATAATCCATGGTTGGGGGAATTGGTCACCGTTGAGCTATTACTGGAATTTGACAGTTGGTGGTAAGTCAGATATCACTTTATCTGGTCGCACTAAAGTATTGCAGATGTCAATTTTTACACCTTTTAGCTAAGTTAAGCTCTATATATAGTTTTTAAGGCACTTTGAATGCAGTCTCCTACCCCCCTCCCCTCCCCCTCCCCCACAAAAGAAATGTAAGGGAAGTTTGCTAAACCATTTTCCCAAGGAATTTATTTTATCTTTGCCAATCGGGAAAATATTCATGTCTTTGTGTCAAACTCGTTAGGTATTATCTAGTTCTTCATATTAATTTTAATATTATTTGTGACTATTGCCTGAATTTCTGTTACTTAAATTCTGTTTCCATAACAAGTAAAAACAGTACTAAATTTCAAAGCGAAACCTTACTAAATAGTGTCATCAGTAGGGAGGCCTTTTCGACTCCGGGGGGGGCACCATATATGGGCATAGAATACTGTACGAACACAAGTGCTGCCATTTATAATCGAGTCTAACGCTGACAGTACATAATTTATGCATTTTTTATGGTTTATCTCACTGAGGATGTTTTTTCATGGTTTTTCTCACTGAGGATGTTTTTTCATGGTTTTTCTCATAGTTTGATGGATGTTAACATAAGTTCACATCAACAATTGATGGATGAAGACATCAAGCTATTGGATGATTGTTTGATGGATATGTGTGTTGGACAATTTATTTGTTGTTTTCTTGGATGTCAACATAAGTCAAACAACAACTTGGATGTAGACATCTGGTTATTGGATGTTTCTTGGATGGTTATGTGTGTTGGTCAATTTATTTGTTGTTTTCTTGGATGTCAACATAAGTCCAACAACAACTTGGATGTCAACAGCAATTGCTGTTGTTTTCTTGGATTTTAACATAAGTTCACATCAACAATTCCTGGATTATCGAGTCTAAAGAGACAAGATCAATGACACCTCTTTCTAGGTCAATTCATTTGTTGTTTCCAAATGTTATTGATCGAGTGTAACGGGTCATGCGTCTCTTTCTAAACCAATCAGGGAGTCGAAAATATTACCGGGACAGGATTGCAGAGAATATAAGGAAAGGATTTTTGCTATACTTGTTATTAGTGTGTGAATAGAAGTTCACTAAGTCTATAGTTAGCAGTGTGATAACATGAGTGAAAAAATTGAGTTAGAAATAGTCTTTTATTGCACCTTTTCTATATGTAAAGGACATTATCATGATTTTGAACATTCTCATGAACCTACTACATGTTTAGACAATTTGGACGCAGGGATAGAGGAGAAAAATCTGGAGGAAATAAGGAGAAAAATCATACATGATATGGAGAGAAATTTATACAAATTGCAAGCAAACTCGCTTAAAACAAGGTTTGATATGACAGAAAAGGAAGATCAAAAGAAAAGACTAGGAAAAGAGTGCTTTCTCAACAGAGATACCTCAAATTATAGTATAAAAGACAATGATGAAAACTCGAAGAAAAACGTGCATAGTGCAAGATATAGCAGTGAATATTATAATGAATATGATCTAAGAGAAGGGAAAAAGTGGCCCTTTAAGAGACAACATAATAGTTTATTTAATGGAATGGATTTTTAACATCAAAAATCGTTCAGGAAGAGTTCTCATATATCATTTTACAATAAATCTCATTATTGATTTGATTGATAAGTTATGTATCGTAACCTTGCAATAAATTTGTTTGTACTATATTAATTTTCTCCTACTCGATAAGCCTAGAGTACGAATACCAACAGAGACTTCTGTACATGAATAGTTCAGATTGAATAGATCACCATATAGAGTGTTATCAATCCTCAGTCAATTTTTCTATCAAAGATGAAAAATAAATCATTCTTCTAATCTTTATTCTGTTGATATATCAATATTTATAATGGTTTTTATATACACAATCTCGGGTTCAATTACTTGAACCTCATCTTCTTCAATTACCATTAAATCTACCAGAGGGGGTGGTATACATTCAATCCCGGGTTCAAGTAATTGAACCCCGTCTTCTTCAATTACCATTATATCTAGCAAAGGGGGCATCTCCTGAAATAAATCCTCTCGTATTCTTATGGGCAAACTAACAGCCAGCCGCTCATCGTCCTCTAGACAGACTCGGCCTGAAGGTCCCTGCCGTACCAAGTCCTCAGATGGACTAAACATTGGCACTGTTCTGTTTTTCTGTAAAAACAGAAAAAAATAAACAGAGCTTGAATGAGACAGAATAGAAACAGGAACAGGTCTTCTGTCACCAAATTCTAGCCAAAATGCTGGAGTGTTTTGTTCCTGAAATATAGATTAAACCATTATTTCCAATAGCTTTATTAATATTTTCTATACAATTTAAAAAAGTAATCCGCAAATGATTTAGACATTAGAATTTATACACAGTTTCAATTGGTTATTTTTGTCTGGCATAGTTGAAAGGCCTATAACTTGATTGAAATTAATCCATAATAAACTATACCCTTTCAATTTCCAATCGAATGAACTTTTTTCGAAGTTTATACGAAAACAAATGATCATCTCAAAATACATTTCCGGAAAATATGACGGGAGGAGGGGTAGCTGCCCTCCGATCAATTTGACTCTTCAAAAGGACACTTAAACTTCTGATTAAAAATCCACTGAGTCCCCTCTAACCTTTATATGACCATCCTATCTAAAAAACCTTATATGCCCCCAGAACATACCTTACAACCCATGCCCTGAGGGTTTTGGGGGGTGGAGTTGTCATTCGTAAGGACATATTTTCCGAAACTTTTAACTACGCTGAAGAAAATGGTTTTCTTAAAATTTGATTGGATATGTTTGGGAAAAACTATTGGCGTGGGAGGAGGGTTGGTTGGCCTCCAGTTACTTTCGACTATTAAAAAGGTAAGTTCATTACTATAATTTTCTGTTCTAGGATTGTTAGGATAGCAGCTGAAACTAAAACTATGATTACTTAGATTAAAATAAAATAGATCATTTACGCGAGTAGTGGGGCCTTTGAGGTTTTAAGGATATGTCCTCCCCTGTTTTAAAGACATGGCCTCCCTTTCCCATAGTATTTTGAGGACATGCCCTCTGACGGCAGGCGACACATCCTCGCACCTGTACAATGCGGTAAGCTGTTTCTACCGGAGCCCTCTGACGTCACGGCAGAGAAAGGGAAATAGTATTTGATTTCTGTGACATGCCCTCTAACGTCACGGCATCCCTGTTTCCATCTGGAAATATTCCCAGGACACACCCTCATGCCTTAAATAGGTTCATTGGAAAACTAGTTTTGGATTTCTATGACAACCCTCTGACGTCACGACATCCCTGGCAAGAGTCCAAGCAAAGCCCTATCCTTTTTCAATGTGATTTCAAGCATAGCCCTCTGACATCACGCGACACACCCTCACACCTGTACAATGCAGCCAGCTGTTTGTAACGGAGCCCTGTTTCTAGGAAAGATTTCCAACCTTGGCATGATTCGCGCCCTGGCAAGATTCCGAGCGTATGCCATATTTCTAGGTGAAATTTCAAGGTATTTCAATTACTTGGAATTTAGTCGGGTTAAGAGGGAAATTAAAAGGGGGAGCTCTTAACCCCTTGCACCTGCACAACGCAGTTATCGGCTCTATTAAAGGGAACACACTCGGCAAGACTCTATGACACACCCCTCTAGACTCCATTGATGTCACAACACACCCCGATTCAAACGGACAGGTCTAATATGCTTGACGTAATTTTATGTAACCCTGCGTCAGGAGCCCATGGGGGAATCCGCGCCTGTAACTTAACGACAGCTCACACCTTACGTAATGATTATACAACACTCTCACGTAATACTTTTTTTCGCCCGAAACCCCCAAAGCGTTTTTTCATTAACTGAAAGTAGGCATACACTTTATATAAGGTCAGCGCAACTTACGCATGGACGGTGCATCCGTCACTGCCAGATAATACCATTTTGACGTTTTTTGCCCAAAAGCCTCAAGACATTTTCTTTTTTCGGCGTTTCATTTTTCGATCGAAACACTTTTCATATTTTTTTCTTTTTCTTTTTTTATAGTTCTTGACCCCGCCAGGACTCGAAAGTTCATTCCCCTCCAATGGCATTATGCCTTAACTAGAAACTGTTATTCACGGTGTTTTGTATCTGGAACCATATTCTAGCATTAACCTATAGCATGACAGCTAAGATTCCCCATTTCTGGCAAACGCTAGAATAACGCATTACTCTCCCAATTTGATACGATCCAGAAGACAATTGCTGTCAAGGTATTAATAGCAATACGTACTAAGGAGTGGTTTAATTAAGCAATCTCCTTAATCATCCAAAACAATACATCTTAAAAACAAAGACATTGTAAATAAAAGTTTTTATTATTTCAAACAAATTGACTAGTAATAAAACATAGAAAAAAGACAGCTAAAAAAACACGACAAAAAATAAAAGGTTAAAAAGCCATATCATAATATACGCAAAAAAAGAACCTTGTATTATCGAAAATCGGGGGTCCTAGCATGCAAATCAGGGGGGTAGGAGGGAGGAGAAGTGATATTAGAGATGGATTTAAAGTGTTTTAAGAGCTTTTAAGGAAATACCCTTTTTTCATTGAGATATATTTATGAATGTTTAAAAATATCCTTACAATAGCTTCGACCCCCCTCCTAGCATTCATTTTTAGAGGCCACCTTGATAATATATACAGTTTTTAGGAAATATTGAGATATTTCTGAAAGCCTTTAACGAAATACTATCTTTTTAAGACAGGACAATGCAAACGTAAAATCAAAATATGGAAAGGCTTAAAATGGGATAAAATATATAAACAAAATCATGCATAAATTAAAGAAAGATGGGGGGGGATTCTAGAAGGCAATTTTAGAGGAGGGGGTGATATCAGAGGTAAAAGTTTTGGCAGCATTAAGGTATTTCTGAGAGCCGTTAATGAAATACATCGGTTTTTGAGAAAGGAAAATGCAAACGTAAAATCAAATATGAAAAGGCTTAAAATGGGGTAAAATATGAACAATAATATGCATAAATTAAAGAAAGATGAGGGCTTCTAGCAGGCAATTTTAAATAATTTCTGAGACCACACTGGCTAATCATGATAAACAAAAAATCGCGAAGAAAGGAAACGAGGACAATTAACAGCCAGTGAAAAAATTGAAAAATTATGCAAATATTTCGGTCAAGACCTCCGCTTGACCGTCCTCAGTGCAGAATAAAAAATGCATTTTTCCTCCAACCACTCTCCCTGCATAAAAAGAGGAGTTGTTATTTCTTTGGTTGACCGAGTAATAAGAATATTCTCAGAGCCTCACATAGACTCAGAATTGAACTATATTAAGGACATCTTATTTTGCAATGGCTACCCTATAAAATTACTTGAGACCATTATAGACAGAAGACGAAAAAAGGCAGAGGGGAGGGCATCAGGTCCACAAGCCCCAACAGATACCGTCCAATTGGTGGATGATAAGAAACTTTTCACTGTTCTACCCTACATTCCTAAATTGAGTGACAAATTGAAAAGAATCCTTAAAAAACATAAACTTAGCGTCGCCTTTAAAAATTCAAATATTACACAGAACTTTTTTAACAACGGCAAAGATAAAACCAGCCCCACTCTGGGTAGTGGTGTTTATAGAATTCCTTGTTCTTGTGGCTGTTTTTATGTTGGTAGAACCCAACAGCAATTGGGGGAGAGGTTATCTGAGCACAAGTCCTCAATTGACAAGGCAATGAGGTTACGCCAAAGGCCTGAGGTTTTTGATTCCGCCTTGGCGCAACATGTGTACGAGAATCCACACCATTTCATTTTGTTTGATGAGGCCTCTATCGTTGCCCCCGTTAAAGGTCTCACGCAAGATTTCAGGGAGGCAGTTGAAATAAAAAAGCACATTCACCAAAAGGTAGCTCTCAATAGAGACACTGGAGAAATTTTTCTAAGTCCCATTTATGACAAAATTATTAATTCTGATCGTTTTTACATACATCCACAAAGTTATATTGTGCAATCGAATAGAGTCTCCGATAACAATCAAACTGGAAAGCGATCAGCCTTTAAAAGTGCTTTACGCAAAATGAAATTCTGAAATGCCATTTAGACTTGTGTTTTTTATTCAGTTACCCTTTCACCGTTACTAGGAAAGGGTCGTCCAATTTTAGTTTCGTGTTTTTATTTTAAGGTTTGGTTTTTATATTTTTATCAGTTTTATTCTGCACTGAGGACGGTCAAGCGGAGGTCTTGACCGAAATATTTGCATAATTTTTCAATTTTTTCACTGGCTGTTAATTGTCCTCGTTTCCTTTCTTCGCGATTTTTTGTTTATTAGGCAATTTTAGAGGAGGTGTTGTTATCAGAAACAAATTCTTACGCACTATTGAGGTATTTCCGAGACCCATTAGTGAAATACAGCGTAATACTGAGCGAAATACTGAGAGCCTTTAATGAAATACAACGTTTTTTGAAAGAGGACATTGCAAACGTAAAATAAAATCATAATAAGGCTTAAAATGGGGTAAAATATGAGCAGGGAGCTATCATGAGTTATGAGATATACTGTGTGCTGCCATCTATAATTGAGTCTAACGCTGACGGGACATAATTTATTCAAGGAATATTGATCGAGTCTAATGGGGTCAATGACCCTTTTTTCAAGGTCGATTTATTTGTTGTTTTTAGATGTAATGACTCCGGGGCGAAGTTTGCACATGCGCATTGACGGGACAATGTATTGATCGACTCGAGGGGAACTGGATTTCTGAGAAATTGGTTACATAATCGAGAGGAGAGAATTTCTGAGAAATTGATTTACATAATCGGCGGTCAATTATTGATTCTAACGGAAGGGGAATTAAGAAACATTATGGCTTCTTTGATCTTTAGATCCGAGGGATAAATGACATCACTTGTTTCCTAGGAATTATACGGGACTCTAAAGAGATAGAAATTCCATTTTTAAATATGGCTTCTCTGATCTTTATGTCGCAGAGATAAATTAATATTCAATCGAATTCTTAATAGAGTAACCAAGAACACCTTAGAGATGAAGAGATTAACGCGGGAATTTTTTCCTGGGAATTTCAAATTTGACAGCGCAGGGATGCCAAAACAAAAGGAACACGCAGAAATTACGTTTAGGGATTAATTGGGCGAAACCGTTTGAGACATTTTGGAAGATGATTTAGGCGAAACAGTTTGAGACATTTAAGAAGATGATTTTAGAAGATGATTTAGAAGATGATTTGGGGTGAAACTCTGTGGTCGTTATAATACAAAAGTTCCATTTAAACAGTGTTGCCCTTCTCCCTAACCCAACCCCGGATGTCCCCCCCAATCCCAACCCCAAAGGCCCCCCGGGCCACCAAAGTACCCCCGGAAACCCCCAAAGGGCCTCCGGGCGCCCCCAAAGTGCCCCCGGTCGCCCCCAAAGGGCCCCCCGACGCCCCCAAAGGGCCTCCCTGTGCCTCTAAAGGGACTTCCTAGCGCCCCCAAAGGGGCTCCTCGGCACCCCCCTCCCTAGGTTAGAGTTTTAGTTTGATATTAGCTTACAGTTTTTGTTGGAGTTATAGTTTAGTTTAGTTATAGTTCGGAGTCTAGAGTTTCAAGTTAGACTCTCAGCACTTAGAGTTTAGTTAGAGTTATATTTTATTTTAGTTTTAATTAAGTGTTTTGAACTTGTAGTTTAGTTTTAGCTAAACGTTTTAGTTTAGAATTTTAGCCTAGAGTCTTAGCTTAGAGTTTTTCGTTGTACTTTTAGTTTAGTTTAGAATTAGTTAAGAGTTTCAGTTTAGAGTTGTAGTTTCGTTTTAGCAAAGAATTTTAGTTTAGAGTTGTAGTTTAGTTTTATTTAAGAGTTTTAGTTTAGAGTCTTAGCTTAGAGTCTTAGCTTAGAGTTTTAGTTAGCATTATAGTTTAGTTTAATTTTAGTTAACAGTCTTAGTTTAGAGTTAAGAGTTTAGAGTTTTAGTTAGAGTTATAGTTTAGTTTAATTTTTGTTAAGAGTTTTAGTTCAGAGTTATAGTTTAGTTTTAGTTAAGAGTTTTAGCACAGAGTTTCAGCTTTGTATTAGCTTACCGTTTTAGTTGGAGTTATAGTAGTTAAGAGTTTTAGTTTAGAGTTTAGAGTTTTACTTTAGAGTCTTAGCTTAGAGTTTTAGTTAGAGTTATAGTTTAGTTTAGTTTTAGTCAAGAGTTTTTGTTTAGAGTTTAGAGTCTTAGCTTAGAGTCTTAGTTAGAATTTAGAGTTTTAGTTTAGAGTCTTAGCTTAGACTTTTAGTTCGAGTTATAGTTTAGTTTAATTTTTGTTAAGAGTTCTAGGTTAGAGTTATAGTTTAGTTTTAGTTAAGAGTTTTAGTTTAGAGTTTCAGTTTGGCATTAACTTACAGTTTTAGTTAGAGATAAAGTAGTTAAGAGTTTTAGTTTAGAGTTTTAGTTTAGACTCTTAGCTTAGAGTTTTAGTTGAGAGTTTTTTGTTTAGAGTTTAGAGTCTTAGCTTAGAGTTTTAGTTAGAGTTTAGAGTTTTAGTTTTTAGTCTTAACTTATAGTCTTAGGTCTATTTACAGTTTAGTTTAGTTATAGTTGAGAATTTAGAGTTTTATTTTAGAGTCTTAGCTTAGAGTTTTAGTTAGAGTTTAGAGTTTTAGTTTAGTTTTAGTTAGGAGCTTTAGTTTAGATCTCTAGTTTAGTTTTACTTAAGAGTTTAGTTTAGAGTTTATAGTTTTAGTTTACAGTTTTACTTTAGAGTTTTAGTTAGAGTTACAGTTTTAGTTTAGTTAAGAGTTTTAGTTTAGATATTGGAATTTTATTTTTGAGTCTTAGCTTAGAGTTTTAGTTAGAGTTATAGTTTACTTTAGTTTTAGTTAAGAATTTTAGTTTAGAGGTGTTGTTTAGTTTTGGATAAGAGTTTTAGTTTAGAGTTTAGAGTATTCGTTGCACTTTTAGTTTAGTTTAGTTTTAAATAAGAGTTTTAGTTTAAAGTTTCAGTTTGTTATTAGCTTACAGTTTTTGTTTAGAGTTTAGAGTCTTAGCTTAGAGTTTTAGTTTAGAGTCTTAGCTTAGAGTTTTAGTTCTATTTTTAGTTTAGTTTAAATTTTGTTGAGAATTTAGAGTTTTGGTTTAGTCTTGGCCTAGAGATTTTGTTAGAGTTAAAGTTTAGTTTAGTTATAGTTAGGATCTTTATTTTAGATATATAGTTTATTTTTGCTTAAGAGTTTTAGTTTAGAGTTTATAGTTTTAGTTTACAGTTTTATTTTAGAGTTTTAGTTAGAGTTATAGTTTTAGTTTAGTTTTAGTTAAGAGTTTCAGTTTAGAGATTGGAGTTTTAGTTTTGAGTCTTAGCTTAGAGTTATAGTTTAGTTTAATTTTAATTCAGAGTTTTAGTTTAGAGTCTTAGCTTAGAGTTTTTCTTAGAGTTATAGTTTAGTTTAGTTTTAGTTTGGAATTTTATTTTAGAGGTGTTGTTGATTTTTATTTAAAAGTGACAGCTTAGGTTTTTAGTTTGATTTATAGTTAAGTACAGTTGTAGCTTAGAATATAGAGTTTTAAATTAGACCTTTTGTTTAGAGTTTTATTTAGAGTTAAAGTTTAATTTAGACATGTAGTTTATTTTTATCATCAAGTTTTAGCTTATAGTCTTAGACTGGAGAAATAGCTTAGAGGTTTTTCATTGCACTTTTAGTTTAGTTTAGTTTTAGATATTAGTTTTAGTTTAGAGTTTCAGTTTGATATTAGCTTACAGTTTTAGTTAGAGTTATAGTAGTTAAGAGTTTTAGTTTAGAGTTTTAGTTCAGAATCTTAGCTAAGAGTTTTAGTTAGAGTTATAGTTTAGTTTACATTTAGTTAAGAGTTTTTGTTTAGAGTTTAGAGTCTTAGCTTATAGCTTAGAGTTTTAGTTTAGAGTCTTAGCTTAGAGTTTTGGTTCTATTTACAGTTTAGTTTAGTTTTAGTTGAGAATTTAGAGTTTTAGTTTAGAGTTTTAGCTTAGAGTTTTTGTTAGAGTTATAGATTAGTTTAGTTTAGATATTGGAGTTTTAGTTTTGAGTCGTAGCTTAGAGTTTTTCTTAGAGTTATAGTTTAGTATAGTTTTAGTTAAAAATTTTAGTTTAGAGGTGTTGTTTAGTTTTAGATATGAGTTTTAGTTTAGAGTTAAGAGTTTTAGTTAGAGTTATAGTTTAGTTTAGTTTTAGCTTAGTTTTTAGTTTTTGCGTCCAAAGGATTAGCTTAGAGTTTTAGTTCGATTTATAGATGAGTTGCTTCGTGATTTAGAGTTTAAGTTTAGACTTATAGCATAGTTTTAGTTAAGAATCATATTTTATAACTGCATTATAGTTTTAGTTTTATTTAAGAGTTTTAGTTTAGGGTTGCTGTTTAATTTTAGTTAGGAGTTTTAGTTAAGAGTTGTTGTTTAGTTTTAGATAAGAGTTTTAGTTTAGAGTTGTTGTTGAGTTTTAGTTAAGAGTTTTAGTTTAGAGTTGCAGTTTAGTTTAGTTTTAGTTAAGAGTTGTTGTTTAGTTTTAGATATGAGTTTTAGTTTAGAGTTTTAGTTTGATATTAGCTCACAGTTTTAGTTAGAGTTATAGTTTAGTTTAGTTATACTTCAGAGTCTAGAGTTTCAAGTTAGACTCTCAACACTTAGAGTTTTAGTTAGAGTTATTTTATTTTAGTTTTAGTTATGTGTTTTTGGACTTGTAGTTTATTTTTAACTAAACGTTTCAGCTTAGAGTTTTAGACTAGAGTCATAGCTTAGAGTTTTTTCATTGAAATTTTAGTTTAGTTTAGTTTTAGATAAGAGTTTTAGTTTAAAGTTTCAGTTTGGTATTAGCTTACAGTTTTAGTTAGAGTTATTGTAGTTAAGAGTCTTAGTTTAGAGTTTAGAGTTTTAGTTTAGAGTCTTAGCTTATAGTTTTAGTTCTATTTATAGTTTACTTTAGTTTTAGTTGAGAATTTAGAGTTTTAGTTTAGAGTCTTAGGGTTTAGTTTTTTTGTTAGAGTTATAGTTTAGTTTAGTTTAGATATTGGACTTTTAGTTTTGAGTCTTAGCTTAGAGTTTTAGTTAGAGTTATAGTTTAGTTTAATTTTAGTTAAGAGTTTTAGTTTAGACTTCAGAGTTTTAGTTTAGAGTTTGAAGTCTTAGTTAGAGTTATACTTTAGCTTAATTTTAGTTAAGAGTTTTAGTTTGCAGCTGTAGTTTAGTTTAGTTTTAGTTAAGAGTTTCTGGACTTGTAGTTTAGATTTAGCTAAACGTTTCAGTTTAGAGGTTAAGCCTTAGGTCATAGCATAGAGTTGATAAATGCACGTTTAGTATATTTTAGCTTTAGATTAGAGTTTTTGTTTAGAGTATCAGTTTGGTATTAGCTTACAGTTTTAGTTAGAGTTTTAGCAGTTAAGAGTATTAATTTAGAGTTTAGAGTTTTAGTTTAGAGTCTTTGCTTAGAGTTTTAGTTAGAGTTATAGTTTAGTTTAGTTTTAATTCAGAGTTATAGTTTTGAGTCTTAGCTTAGAGTTTTAGTTAGAGTTATAGTTTAGTTTAGTTTTAGTTAAGAATTTTAGTTTAGAAGTGTTGTACAGTTTTAGATAAGAGTTTTAGTTTAGAGCTTAGAGTTTTAGTTTAAGTTTTAGTTTAGTTTTGATTCTAGAGTTTTAATTTAGAGTTTTAGCTTAGAGTTTTAGTTAGAGTTATAGTTTACTTTAGCTTTACGTTAGAGTTATAGTTTAGTTTTAGTTAAGAACATTAGCTTAGATATCTGGTTTACTTTTACCCAAGAGTTCTAGTTTAGAGTTTATAGTTTTAGTTTAGAGTTTTACTTTAAAGTTTTAGTTAGTGTTATAGTTTTAGTTTAGTTTTAATTCACAGTTTTAGTTTAGATATTTGAGTTTTAGTTTTGAGTCTTAGCTTAAAGAGTTAGAGTTATAGTTTAGTTTAGTTTTAATTCAGAGTTTCAGTTTAGAGTCATAGCTTAAGAGTTTTAGTTAGAGTTATACTTTAGTTTAGTTTTAGTTAAGAATTTTAGTTTAGAGGTGTTGTTTAGTTTTAGATAGAAGTTTTAGTTTAGAGTTTAGAGTTTTAGTTAGAGTTATAG
>NW_028297452.1:0-17184 GCF_049724085.1 Artemia sp. Qi Xiang Cuo
GGTGATATTCCAGGAAATGTGTTCTTGACATCAAAAAAACATTCGACACGATTTCCCATCGTATTTTGGAACATAAACTGCATCATTAGGGGATAAGATGACAAAGCTACTCTTTAACAATGTCGTACTTGAATGACCGGACACATTTCGTTGCCGATGATGACTCCAAATCAAGAACAGTGCAGCAGTCGAACAACGTTGGGGTTCCTCAAGGATCTGGACTTGGCCTCTTGCTTTTCTTGATTTATATCAATGACTTGGGTGACTCCTCAAAGGATCTGGGACTTACTGTGTTGTTTGTTGATGGACCGGGGTGAAGTGTCTCTGGGCCCAATGATCTGATACTTTGGCAAAATATTTGTCAGTCAATTGATAGAATTCTATTGTGGTTTAAGTCTAATCGTCTGACAGCAAATTCTAAGAAAACGAAATTTATTATTTCCCCTTGGATATCAACTTCTTGTCCTGGACTTCAGTCAGTTGTGGCTTCAAACAACGTGTGTACTGAGCGTGTTGGCTTTGTACGTTACTTGGGAATTATCCTTGATGAAAACCTGTCATACAAGCACCATATTATCCATATTCAGTTGAAATTAAGCAGAAATATTGGAATGATGCGTCACCAGAAGTTTATTTTACATTAAAATGCATTGAGGGCCGTCTTTTTTAGTTTAGTACATTCTTACCTTAATTATCGCCCACTTGTTTATTCCAATTCATTTAGGAGCCACCTACTGACGCTCCAAAGAGAACAGAATAAAGGTTTACGAGTACTGAAGGAATATGTTCCATTTCCTGTTACAAATCACGTAATCAGAGTATGTACGTTATATTGAATATCCTTCCAGTTAACCAGTTTGTAATTTTTCAGTCAGTTCTATTTATTATTCCGTATGGTAGGAAGGCAGTGCCTACGTATTTTTATGAATCTGAGCTGTTACAGGTATTGGATGAGGTGGATTGATGTTGGATCATATAAAAATCCCTTTGGGTTGAAAGAATACCCAGAAATAAGGGGCAAAGGTTGTATGCTATG
Source organism: Artemia sp. Qi Xiang Cuo (assembly GCF_049724085.1). NCBI lineage: Eukaryota > Metazoa > Arthropoda > Branchiopoda > Anostraca > Artemiidae > Artemia > Artemia sp. Qi Xiang Cuo. Next base: position 1,037 of record NW_028297452.1, read on the forward strand.
CCCAGGGAGTATTTAAGGTTTTTATGGAAGGGGTGGTTGTTTAACTTTAGAAGAGGGTCAGTCTTTCTCCCTGAAAAAGACTATGTCAATATAAAACGAGCAGAAATTAATTTTAAAAAGATTTTTAAACAAAATAAGTTTTCAAAAAAAGTAAAAAACTTCATTAAACCAAAATGAACAAATATATAATCAAATAATCTACCAAGAATACAGCTACCACAAATCAGTATCAATAAATTAATGAAACCCAAAACCCCTAGCCTTCTAAAAGCCAGAATATAATTTGAACTTTAATGAAAAAAAATATTTTAAATGTTTTCACTTTTCTAACTGTAAGAAATCAAAAATCAAGTAACATTTTAAGGAATACATATCAGCATCTGTATATTCAACTGACAATGCTGATTTTTTTTTTCAGTAAATTCATTTGAATTTTTTTCAGTAAAGTACAAATTATAATCTGGCTTTTAGAAAGCTTGTGGTTCAGAACCCTACTTATATTAATTTCTTATTATTTTGAGTTTGACTCTTACTTATTTTAATTTCTGTTTGTTTTGGGTGTCATTAATTTATGGATACTGATTTGTGGTAGTTGTATTCGTGGTAGATTATTTTATTTTATTTTTGTTAATTTGGTTTAATAGACTTCTCTACTTTTTTTTTAAACTTATTTTGTTGAAAAAGTTTTTTTTTTAATTAATCGTTAGAACAAGCTGTGGCATTGTCAAGCTGTATGTGATGATTAGGGGGGTAAGAAATGTGGTGGGTTTGATTCATGGATGACATTGTTTGCATTTGGAAGCAAAGATTTCAGTCCTAAAGTATTTTCTTGAACATTTAAACAGCTTTGGTAAAACCACTAAAATTATAGTTGAGTTTGAAGAAAATCATCGGCTATCATTTCTTGATGTTTTATTAATTAAAAGAGATAACCATTTGCTTTTAGCAACATACAGAAAATATACACATAGTGAAAAATATCAAAATTTTTCTTCGTGCCACCCAGTTTCAGTGGAAAGAGGAGTTGTGTTTTCATTAGTTGATCGGGCTTTTAGATTTTGTTCTCGTCCCTTGGGGTCCATAATAGAAACTGGGGCACCCTCAACCGGAGTCATAAATGCAGGCAGAGGAGGAAGAAGGCCCCTCAAATGTACACTCAAAAGGGCCCACTGGTTTATCCACAAGTCCCATTAGTGACAAACCTCTTCCCAGTAATGGGTTAAATTGCATGGTGATGCAGAACACCATCGCGGGGGGGGGGGTCCACTATAGGAGGACAACTGCGACAGGGCTTAAGATCCAGATCTAAGGAAAATGGCCCTTGCAAAGAGCTGCCTCGACCCTTTCGGGGTACCTGCAAGACTTGGGACCTTGCGGTCAACTTCTTTTCCCACTTGAGGAGTGGCACCCCTCGAGGAAATTATAGCCTAGTTAACAACACAGCATTTGCACGGGATTCTGACTAATGGACAATTTTTCTGGGATTGGTATGTTTAGACGGGCGTCTTCGGGCTGAAAAACCTCTTCCTAGCTAATTTATCTATTATGGGCCACCTCCCTGTAGTAGCATAATACTTGTAGCCATGGATATATAATGAGTCGGAGGTAATAGGTTTGAGATTGTCTGTGCAGGATTTCGACTCTTGTTGATAGAAGAGTATCGCCAAGTGCTGAAAACCATGTTCTGACCTAGATTGGCCCAAGATTGCACAAAGTCTCCATTCATGGAGGTCCCAGGGACTTCTTTCTGTCCGGTTCTAAGCCGGCTTAAGCACTTCGGTGTAGACTTGAGAAGATATGTGATCCCCGTCTTGCACTTGTATCCGGAATCATTGCTTTTCCTGTGGCGAAAATAATTTCAATCATTTAAAGAACATGAAAATTGGAACTTTTAATTTTACGACGTCAAAAAAGGACTATCGTATTGACATTTTGACTGACGAATTCAGACGATTCGAACTGGATTTATTAGGAGTTTCAGAAACTCATATCCCAGGGGTAGGAAGCATGAATTAGGTGATATAGAATTTGTTTACTCAGGAGGAATGGAACATAAAGTTACGGAGAAGGGCTAATGATGAATAAGGTAGCTGCTAAGTCTTGTCTAGACTGGGACGATAATAACAATACGATACCAATTGCTTATTTTATGACTAAAAAGTTCAGGGTATCAGTTATAGTAGTATACGCCACTGTAGAACCGACTGACGGAGATACTAGTGACTGTGATAAATTTTACTTACAGTTACTGGAGCAAATAGACAGGGTCCCAGGTAAAAATATGATAATTTTACTGGGAGATTTTAAGGCCGAAGGTCGGTAGAAATAGGGATAGATGGTATCCTAGCCTAGGTAAATTTTGTGTAGGAAAAGAAAACAGTAATGGATACAGACTTTTGCAATTTTGTAGGTATAACAATCTAGTTGTAACTAATACGGTGTTTGGTCATAAAATGGCTCATAAGTTAACTTGGCATTCAAGTGATGGTGAGACAGAAAACATTATTGATTATGTTATAGTAAACCGAAGACTGACAGGATCAAAACAAAAACTAGGGTATATAGGAGTGCCATTATTGATATTAAAAGTAAAGATCACCATCTAGTAGTGACAAGGGTTAATTTAAAGCTGAAATATCGGAAGGGTAACTACCTACCGGAAAGTTATGATGTTGGTTGACTCCAGGATGAGAATTTTAGAGAAATTTTCCAGGAACAGTTGAATACTAATCTTGAGAGTGTAAAATTTGATAATGTGGAAGATGGTTGGAATTATTTTAGAAAAATAATTTGTGAAGTTGTTGAAGGTGTCTTAGGCAAGAAAGCTAGAACTGCAGCTAAGAATATTAGTGAAAAAGCTTTATGTTGAATAGAAATGAGAAAGGACTTGTACAAGAATTATCTGATTGATAGATCATATGGAAACAACAGGAATGTAAAGAAAGTGGAGAAAGTATTAAAATATGAACTAAGGAGGTGTGAAGTGGAGGCCATAAATAAAATTGCCAAGGATCTGGAAGATGCAGCTAGACGGCATAATAGTAAAATATTGTACTGGCATGTTAACAAATTGGGAGGGAGTAGTCAATACGGACTTGGCCCAGTTAAAGATAGGAATGGGGCCGCAATTAGCGATAAGGAAAAAACTAAAGAGAGATGGGCCGAACATTTTGAGAATTTGCTTAACCGAGATACAGTTGCAGGAAAAGATATAGAGGAAAATGAAAAAGTTTGTGATATCTTGGATGTGACGGAAGATTTGTTTTGTGAGGAGGAATTAGCGACAGTGCTAAAAGGATTGAAAAATAATTAGGCTCCAGGTGATGATAGGGTGGTAAATGAGTTTCTTAAATACGGTACTCTGAGGTTAGAAATAAGTTACTGCAGATTATGAATATGATTTTTAAAAAGGGGAAGTACCTAACAATTTTAGGAAAACCTTAATTAAGCAAATTTATGAGAAATGTGATAAAAGTAAGTGTGGTAATTATCGAGGCATTAGTCTTGTCTCTCTAGGTAGTAAATTACTTAGTAATACGATTCTTTTTAGACTGAGAGATGCCGTAGACAAAGTTTTAAGAGAAGAACAGTGTGGTTTTAGAAAAGGTAGAGGATGTGTCGACCAAATTTTCACTCTTAGGCTAATAATTGAGAAGTGCCTGAGTTTTAAAACACCTTTGGTCCTCAGTTTAATAGATTATGAGCAAGGGTTCGATTCTATTGACAGAAGACCTTTAGTAAAGGTTTTATCCTTGTATGGTATACCAGACAAATACATTAAAGTGATTAGTGCTATGTACGAGAATAGCACTGCTGCGGTTAAGGTAGGAAATGAGGTTAGCAGCTGGTTTTGTATTAAATCAGGAATTAAGCAGGGTTGTGTTCTATCCCCCTTTATATGGATTATTTTGAAGGACTTTGTCTTAAGGAGCACAGGAAAGGCAATGGGAGACCACGGAATCAAACGGGGAGGAAAAAGTCTCCTGGACTTGGATTATGCTGATGATTTAAGCATCGTAGATGAAAGCGTGAACAAAATGAATGAAGATTTAGAGGTTTTGCGAGTTCAGGGTGCTAGAATAGGTTTGAAAATTAATGTTAAGAAGACTAAGTCACTAAGGCTAGGGCTAAGTGAAGATGAAAAGGTGACGTTGGGTAATGAAAAGATTGATCAGGTGGGCAGCTTCACTTACCTTGGTAGTGTTATTAGTAAAGATGGTGGGAGCAGTTAAGATGTTAAAAGTAGAACAGCCAAGGCTCAGGGTGGATATGAAGATAAGTCTGCAAACCAAGATTAGACTATTAGAAATTACAGTGATGACAGTGGACAAATATGGTTCTGAAGCATGGACGCTGTGAAAAGTGGATGAAGATTTGCTAGATTTTTTCCAGAGAAATTGCTTAAGGATTGTTCTGGGTACCCGGCTGACTGACCGTATTTCAAACAATAGGCCATACGAAAAATGTGGTTCAATACCGCTCTCTAGGGTTATAATGAAAGAAAGATTGAGGTGCGGGTCGTTGTGCGGATGAAAGATGACAGATTGCCGAAGATGGTTCTTTTCGGCCAACCGTCTAGGGCTAAACGCAAAGCAGGTCGTCCTCGTCTGGGGTGGGAGGACGTCATAAAGAAAGATTTAAAGGAAATGGGAACTTCGTGGGCGGGTGTAAAAAAGGGGGGGCTTTAAATAGATGGGGATGGAGGAGGAGCGTGCGTAGCTGTGTTGGCCTCAGGCGGCTTGGTGCTGCAGTGAGTTGTTAGTAGTGGTAGTAATATCAGTAGAAATGACCCTATAACTCGTGACGGGAGTCCATATATGGGCATAGCCTCCCTAGGGAGAACACGTGGTTAATGGGGTCAATGACCTAAATTTCCAAAGGTGTCGATGTTGTTATTGTTGTTGTAAGTGCACGCTCTCAGCGAATGTTATGAGTTTCCAGAAATAGAAAACAGCATTTGTTGTTGTTTTGGACATGTACATGCTCGAGGCGTATGTCATGGTGTCCAAAAATAGGAAACAGCATTTGATGTTGTTGTTGTTGTTGCTCGAGGCAAATGTTATGAGTTTCCAGGAAACAGTTAGATCACGTGTTTCCTTCTCAGCCAATCAGAGGGCTTGCTTACACAACAATTCGCCCTTGAGATTTCGTATATAACGGGCATGTAATGTGATTAAATTATCAGAAAGTATTTTGACTTAGTTGATACAACAATGGATAATATTGATGAATTAGAAGCCTTGGCAACTACAATTTACCATGTAAGTAAATTTTTATTTTAAAAATAAAATTATTTTCCTTGGTCAACCTCCAGTATATTCAGGTGGTCACCCCCCCCCCCATACAATACAAACATCACTATACAATCTTTATACTCGATGGAAAACATAAAATATATTCTTTTTACCCTCAAAACCTAACCCCCCCCCATCATTGTTTTTACAACCAAATTCTCGCAAAAAGAAATAATTATCCTTTCGAAAAATTTAGCTTTTCCATATTGTAATCTTTTCTCTAACTGAGACTTCCGTCACTGTTGTTATTAAGCGTTCTGTTTTGACATAATGCTCCAGTGCGAAGCCTATAATTAGCTGTCACCCCTTTTCCGGTCTGTATACATGAGATGGTTTTAGGCAATCGAGGTTTTCAATGCTTTTACGTAATTCTGTGTTTGTCTGAAAATAGTGGTCAGCTAATTTTGTCTGGAAATTAGCGATAGACCTAGAGTGGGTTAATTTTCCTAAATTTAGGGGTGGGGGCGAGAATCCGTGATTTTTGTTGGGGGGGGGGGCGGTAGCACTTTTAATAGTGACAAAATAGAAATGAAAAGATAATTGTTTCTTAATTCAGTGTCTAACCATTTCTCTTCGAAATTTAGCGATTTTAGCTATAACAATTTTCCTAAATTTAGGGAGGCGGCATGAATCCGTGATTTTTGTTGGGGAGGGGTTAGCACTTTTAATAGTGACAAAATAGAAATGAAAAGATAATTGTTTCTTACTTCAGTGTCTAACCATTTCTCTTCGAAATTTAGCGATTTTAGCTATAACAATTTTCCTAAATTTAGGGGAGGGGCGTGAATCCATGATTTTTGTTGGGGGGGGGGGGTTAGCACTTTTAATAGTGACAAAATAGAAATGAAAAGATAAGTGTTTCTTACTTCAGTGTCTAACAATTTCTAGTCGAAATTTAGCGATTTTATCTATAACAATTTTCCTAAATCTAGGGGAGGGGGCGTATATCCAGCATTTTTGTTGGGGATTAGGTTAACGCTTTTAATGGTGACAAAATAGAAAATGAAAATATAAGTGTTTCTTACTTCAGTTTCTAACCATTTCTCTATGATATTTTAGTGATTTTAGCTATAACAATTTTCCTAAATTTAGGGGCGGGGGCATGAACCCATGATTTTTTTTGGAGAGAGGGTTAGTACTCTTAAAAGTGACAAAATAGAAATGAAAAGATAATTGTTTCTTACTTCAGTGTCTAACCATTTCTCTTCGAAATTTAGCGATTTTAGCTATAACAATTTTCCTAAATTTAGGGGAGGGGGCGTGTATCCAGGATTTTTGTTGGGGAATGGGTTAACGCTTTTAATGGTGACAAAATAGAAAATGAAAAGATAATTGTTTCTTACTTCAGTGTCTAACCATTTCTATTCGAAATTTAGCGATTTTAGCTATAACAATTTTCCTAAATTTAGGGAGGGGGTGTATATCGAGGATTTTTGTTGGTGACTGGGTTAACGCTTTTAATGGTGACAAAATAGAAAATGAAAAGATAATTGTTTCTTACTTCAGTGTCTAACCATTTGTCTTTGATATTTTAGTGATTTTAGCTATAACAATTTTCCTAAATTTAGGGGAGGAGGGCATGAATCCGTGATTTTGGCTGGGGAGGGGTTTAGCACTTTTAATAGTGACAAAATAGAAATGAAAAGATAATTGTTTCTTACTTCAGTGTCTAACCATTTCTCATCGAACTTTAGCAATTTTAGCTATAAGAATATTCCTAAATTTAGGGGAGAGGGTGTGCATCCAGGATTTTTGTTGGGGACTAGGTTATCGCTTTTAATGGAGACAAAATAGAAAATGAAAAGATAATTGTTTCTTACTTCAGTGTCTAACCATTTCTCTTTGACATTTTAGCGATTTTAGCTATAGCATTTGAATAAAGGTAGTAAGATATATGCGCTTGAATAAAAAACTGAACGTTCGTATAATAATGCATTGAGTTATTTCTGTGAAAAGTTGAATTTATTATAATCAAACTATGATTTTCAAAGTTTAGGCTGCTTTCGACCAAGATTTCTCTTTACATATGGCAAATTTCCACAAGGTGATTGATCCATGGTCCTTCCAAATGTGATAGAAACTACTACACCCTGCTCCAATATCTTTTTACGTATTCAAACTGAATGTTCGTATAACAATGCTTCGAGTTATTCCTCTGAAAATTGACCCCTCTAAATATTTACTCAGAGGAGCAGTTGCTGAAATGTAAGACGCTACTTATTTGCCAATCATTTTCACAGTTTTCAAGTTCAGATCTTTGAACACACTCCCTCCTTCTCAGTTTATTCTATGAAAGTGAGCTGTATATGCTAGAGGTTCAGAAACATTACATATTTATTTAATTTAAGCACTTTTTTTCAGATATAATAATGTTTGGTGTGATTGACACAGAATGTATTAGTCTGAAATATTCCTCAACTGGCATTATTTTCGAAGCAGCTTTCTTACTCCTAGACAATCAACGACGTGAAATTCATTGCTATAAATGGAACATCAGATACAATATGTATAAGTACGAGAAAAACAGATGGAGTCCAACACTAAATTTTATAAATCGAAATGGCTTTTACGCTAAAACCATACGACCACATAATGAAAATTGCTATGAAATAAAACATGTACAAGAGGAAATTCGGGAAATATGCAGTTTTTTCTGTGTGCAAGCTGTTTACGTTAAGGGAAACGTGCCAACTGATAAACTCTTGCTAGAAAAATGTGATAAAAACATAGCATTATTCAATTTAGAAGACTTCAAATGTTAAAAATACCTGCACTCAGTCCATGACCCAGAAAATAAAGTTAGATATTTTACTCAATGAATACTGGAAAAGATACCTGACATGGAAAAATGCATCAGATATCCAAAATAATAAACTTGCTCCTCGTCATATAAAATTGATTAATCTACTTTTTTTTTTTTAATATTCCATTATTTTTTTCAAATTTTTTTAAATATTTTTAAGCAATAAATATATTAAGCCTCAACCATTTTTATTCTTTAGAATAGTCCATCGACATTAAAATTATACTTTCAGATTCAACATGTCACGGAAAACACTTTCAATTTCAGTATGCTAGAGAACCCTATATAGTCACCCCTAAAACGGTAAGTTAACCATACAATGTTAAAGAATGTCGATGAAATTACACTTTCAGATACATCAGGCCAGGGACCATTCTATCAGGGTCAGCATGTAGGAGAACCCTTTATGATCACCATTAAAAAACGTAAGTTAACCCTAAACGCTTGAAGAATTTCTCTGAAATCACACACTTTCAGGTTCAGCATGTAGGAGAACCCTAAATGCTCATCCCTAAAAAGGTAAGTTAACCCTAAACGCTTAAAGAATTTCTCTGAAATCACACTTTCAGGTTAGGTTGCTATTTTTGACTTTTCTGAGCTAGATTTCTTAGCATTTCATGGGTGTGTGCCTTCAGAAAATTATGATTTGGGAGGTATTGTTGGCTGCTTTGACTTTTCAGAACTAGGATTCTTAGTCCCTCATAGGTGATTGTTGTATGAAACTTCAAGTTTGGGATGAGTAGCTGGTTATCTCAGGCTTCTTAGAGCTATGAATCTTAGTCTCTCATAGGTGTTTGTTGTCTGAAACTTATGATTTGGGATATGTAAATTAATATTTCGGGATTTTCTGAGTTGGATTTTAATTCTTCAAATTTCATTTTGAATTTCTGTCGTGAAATGCAAGAGTTAGAATATTTCAGTAGTGACTTGTTGTGCTTTACCTTCTCGCAATGACATTCTATTAATTTTTCGAAGTTAATTTTGAATTTATGTCATGAAATGCAAGAGTTGGAAAATTGGGGTTTTAGTCCACCAATCTGAATGGTGAAAATTAACAAGCTCAGTATTATGGTCCCAGTCCACCAGCCTGAACGGTGGAAATTCACTAGCTTCGAATAGGGGTCTTAGTCCACCAACCTGAATGGAGGAAATCCACTAGCTCACTATTGGGGTCTTAGTCCACCAGCCCGAATGGAGGAAATCCACTAGCTCAGTATTGGGGTGTTAGTCCACCAGCCTGAATGGTGGAAATTCACTAGCTCAGAATTGGGGTCTTAGTCCACCAACCTGAATGGTGGAAATTCACTAGCTTATAATATGAGTCTTAGTTCACCAACCTGAATGGTGGAAATTCACTTGCTCAGAATTGAGGTCTTAGTCCTTCAGCCTGAATGGAGAGACAACACACACACAAAGAGACGACACACACACAGAATGAAACTGAGTTACAATATGAGTCTGATCAGAAAGTGTTTACAGGTCAGGTTGGTCGAGTGGTTAAGGCGCGAGACTCAAGATCTGGCCCCCATACGGGGTCTTGAGTTCGAATCCCACACCTGATAATTTTTTTTCTTATACACTTTTTTTATTTCATCATGTCTTGTGATTTGACTAAATAGCTTCCGTAAAAGGATTTATGAAGAACCTAAAGTTTTAGGGCCTTTAAAAGATTAAATAAATAAAAAAACTAGAAAAGTGCAAAATGTTCAAATTATCTTCTGAATTTTCTTAAAGAAGAGAGAAAAGTTAGCTCAATTCTGAACTTTAACAATGAAACTGAATTACAATATGAATAAGATCAAGAATTGATTACATGTCGTGTCGGTCGAGTGGTTAAGGCACTAGACTTAGGACCTGGTCTCCATATAGGGTCGTGGGTTCGAGTCCCACAACTGATAATATTTTTCTTATTCTAAATCTTTGGAAACATCCTCTATTTCTGACCGTTTAAGTTTTGATGTTAGGCTTGTCAGTCAAAAGCTATGACTTTAAGAAAAGAGCTTGAGAATATTGCCTAATTATTGAAAAATGAGAAAACATCCTCCAAAAGTTGACAGGAATGGACCCCCTCCAGTGCTTTATGGGATATTTTGAAAAAAACATGCAAAGTCGACATAGCTTTATTTCATTTTTTTAAGATTAATTTAGACGGAGTTCTGAATTTTCTTAAAGAAGAGAAAAAAGTTAGCTCAATTCTGAACTTTACCATTGAAACTGAATTACAATATTAATATGATCAAGAATTGTTCACAATTCATGTTGGTCGAGTGGTTAAGGCACTAGACTTAACATCTGGTCCCCATATGCGTTTGTTGGTTCGAGTCTCACACTTGACAATTTTTTCTTACTCTAAATCTTTGGAAACAACCTCTAATTCTGACCGTTCAAGTTTTGATGTTAGTGTTGTCAGTCAGAAGCTAAGACATTTAGAAAAGAGCTTGAGAAAATTGCCTGATTATCGAAAAACACTGAGAAATACTTTTCAAAGACCATTTCAGAGCAATATATATATATATATATATATCCACTTAAGTTCTATATTTCACAAAGACATAAAGAAATTTAAAGTTCAATTCTAAATTTTTCGATGGAAGATAGAAAAAGTAATACCATACTTGTGAATATTTTCACGGAAGATAAAAAGTTCTAGTTCAATTTAAAATTTTCTCAACGAAGTCAAGGAAAGTTCAAGTTCTCTTCCGAATTTTCTCAATGAAAAAGAAATTAGTCTTTGATCACTTCTATTTTTCCAAATAATATAAAAATTTTCCACTTTAGTTCAGATATGTCTCGAAGAGATGAAAAATTTAAAATACTGTTCCAAATTTTTCACAGAAGATAAAAAAGTTCAAGTTCTCTTCGGAATTTTACCAAAGAACATAATTCATTTCTAATTTCGCAAGAGAAAACCGAAATCTCCTACTTAAGTTCCTTATTTCACAAAGCCATAACTAAGTTTAATGTTCATTTTTAAATTTTTCCGTGAAAGATGAAAAAAGTAATATCATACTTGTGAATATTTTCTCGCAAGATAAAAAGTTCCAGTTCAATTTTAAATTTTCTAAATGAAGTGAAAAAAAGTTCGCGTTCTTTGCTGAATTTTACTAAAGAACACAATTCATTTATAATTTACATAGAGTAAAATAAACATCTTCCATTTCAGTTTTTTATTTCACAACGACATTAAGAAATTTGAAGTTTAATTCTAAATTTGTTGGTGAACGATATAAAAATTAATACCAAACTTGGGAATATTTTCACAGAAGATAGAAAGTTCTAGTTCAATTTAAAACGTTCTCAACAAAGTGAAGAAATATTCGAGTACTTTTCTGAATTTTACCAAAGAACACAATTGAATTCTAATTTCACCAGAGAAAAAAAAAATCTTCCACTTCAATTCTATATTTCACAAAGACATAAAGAAATTTAAAGTTCAATTATAAATTTTTCGGTGGAAGATAGAAAAAGTAATACCATACTTGTGAATACTTTCCCGGAAGATAAAAAGTTCTAGTTCAATTTAAAATTTTCTGAACGAATTGATGAAAAGTTGAAGTTCTCTTCGGAATATTATCAAAGAATACACTTCAATTGTAATTTCTCCAGAGAAAACAAAATCTTCCACTTCAGTTCTTTATTTCACTAAGACATAATGAAATTTAAAATACAATTCTAAATTTTTCTGTGGGTGATAGAAAAATTAATACCATACCTTTTATTATTCTCACAGAAGATAAATTCTATAGATGTGAATTTTTTCCCTGAAGATTAAAAGTTATAGTTCAATTTAAAATTTTCACAACGAAGTAAAGAAAAGTTCAAGCTATCTTCTGAATTTTCTTAAAGAAGTGAAAAAAGTTAGCTCAATTCTGAATTTTACCAATGAAAATGAAAAAAGCTCCGAATTCAGTTCTAAATTTCTCAATGACAAAGAACATTCAAAGTTCTCTTCTAATTTTTCAAAGAAAATAAAAAGGTCCTACTTCAGTTCTTTTTTTTTCTCAATGAGATGACAAATTTATAGCTCTATTCTAATATTAAATTAAATTTTAGCTCCTTTAAATTATGGATTCACCACTCAAATTTTTATATTAGAAAATTAGGGACTCGTTCTATTATTAAAGACAATCATTCAATATTGTTCATCTAACCACAAAAATATGTTGTTATGTTAGCTATAAATAAATATTAATAAATAAATAGAAACATTTCTACATGTTTAAGTTAGGTTAGGTTAGAATAACTTATCATGAGCGCTCATGATAAGTTAACCTAACCTTTTCCGGCGAGTATGGTTAGGTTAGGTTAGGCTAGATTAAGTTAGGTTAGATTAGGTTAGGTTAAGTTAGGTTAGGTTAGCCCACGTACGCTTCACTTAGGTTAGCTTAGGTTAGGTGAGAGACAGGTAAAAAGTTAGGTGTATGATTAGGTTAGGTTAGGATTAAGTTAGGTTAGGTTAAGTTAGGTTAGGCTAGGTTAGCCTACGGACGCGGGCGGTAGGAGGCGCAACAAGCCGGACCAAACTTAACCTAACCGAACTTAATCTAACCTAACCGAAACAAATAATGAACCTAAATTATTTCCTGCCTATCACCTAACATAAGCTAAACTAAGTGAAGTACACGTGGGCTAACCTAACCTGACTTAATATAACTTAATCTAACCTAAATTCATCTAGCCTAACCTAACCTAACCATATTCGCCCGAAAAGGTTAGGTTAACTTATCATGAGCGCTCATGATAAGTTATTCTAACCTAACCTAAGTTAAACATGTAGAAATGTTTCTATTTATTTATTAATATTTATTTATAACTAACATAACCAATTATTTTTGTGGTTAGATGAACAAGTTTTAATAATTGTCCTTAATAATAGAACGAGTCCCTAATTTTGTAATATAAAAATTTGAGGGGTAAATCCATAATTCAAAGGAGCTAAAATTTAATTTAAAATTATAATAGAGCTTTAAATTTTTCATCTCATTGAGAAAAAACAAGAACTGAAGTGGAACCTTTTTATTTTCTTGGAAAAATTATAAGAGAACTGTGAATGTTCTATGTCATTGAGAAATTTAGAACTGAATTCGGAGCTTTTTTCATTTTCATTGGTAAAATTCAGAATTGAGCTAACTTTTTTCACTTCTTTAAGAAAATTCAGAAGAGAACTTGAACTTTTCTTCACTTCGTTGAGAAAATTTTAAATTGAACTATAACTTTTTATCTTCCGGGAAAAAATTCACATGTATAGTATTTATCTTCTGTGAGAATATTAACAGGTATGGTATTAATTTTTCTATCTTCCACCGAAAAATTTAGAATTTAACTATAAATTACATTATGTCTTAGTAAAATAACGAACTGATGTGGAAGATTATGTTTTCTCTGGAGAAATTACAATTGAAGTGTATTCTTTGATAATGTTCAGAGGAGAACTTCAACTTTTCATCAATTCGTTCAGAAAATTTTAAATTGAACTAGACCTTTTTATCTTCCGGGAAAATATTCACACGTATGGTATTACTTTGTCTATCTTCCACCGAAATATTAAGAATTGAACTTTAAATTTCTTCATGTCTTTGTGAAATAAAGAGCTGAAGTGGAAGATTTTTATTTTTTCTGGTAAAAGTAGAATTCAAATGTGTTCGTTGGTAAAATTCAGAAAATAACTCGAATTTTTCTTCACTTCATTGAGAACGTTTTAAATTGAACTAGAACTTTTTATCTTCTGTGAAAATATTCCCAAGTTTGGTATTAATTTTTCTATCTTTCACTAAAAAATTTAGAATTAAACTTCAAATTTATTAATGTCGTTGTTAAATAAAGAACTTAAATGGAAGATTTTTATTTTACTCTATGTAAATTATAAATGAATTGTGTTCTTTGGTAAAATTCAGCAAAGAACGCGAACTTTTTTACACTTCATATAGAAAATTTAAAACTCAACTAGAACTTTTTATCTTGTGAGAACATATTCACAAGTATCATATTACTTTTTCCATCTTTCACGGAAAAATTTAGAAATGAACATTAAATTTCTTTATGGCTTTGTGAAATAAGGAACTGAAGTGTAAGATTTTGGTTTTTTCTGGAGAAATTAGACTTGATTTGTTCTTTGGTAAAATTCCGAAGAGAACTTGAACTTTTTTATCTTCTTTGAAAAATTTGGATCACTATTTTAAATTTTTCATCTATTCGAGACATATCTGAACTATAGTGGGAAATTTGTATATTATTTTGAAAAATGGAAGTGATCAAAGACTAATTTTTTTTCATTGAGAAAATTCAGAAGAGAACTTGAACTTTCCTTGACTTTGTTGAGAAAATTTTAAATTGAGCTAGAACTTTTTATCTTCCGTGAAAATATTCACAAGTATGGTATTACTTTTTCTATCTTCCATCGAAAAATTTAGAATTGAACTTTAAATTTCTTTATGTCTTTGTGAAATATAGAACTTAAGTGGATATATATATATATATTGCTCTGAAATGGTCTTTGAAAAGTATTTCTCAGTGTTTTTCGATAATCAGGCAATTTTCTCAAGCTCTTTTCTCAAGGTCATAGCTTTTGACTGACAACACTAACATCAAAACTTGAACGGTCAGAATTAGAGGTTGTTTCCAAAGATTTAGAGTAAGAACAAATTGTCAAGTGTGAGACTCGAACCCACGACCGCATATGGGGACCAGGTGTTAAGTCTAGCGCCTTAACCACTCGACCAACATGAATTCTGAACAATTTTTGATCATATTCATATTTTAATTTAGTTTCAATGGTAAAAGTTCGGAATTCAGCTAACTTTTTTCTCTTCTTTATGAAAATTCAGAACTCCGTCTAAATTAATCTTAAAAAAATGAAATAAAGCTATGTCGACTTGGCATGTTTTATTTAACATATCTCATATAGCGCTAGAGGGGGTGCATTCCTGTCAACTTTTGGAGGATGTTTTCTCATTTTGCAATAATTAGGTAATTTTCTCAAGCTGTTTTCTTAAGGTCATAGCTTTTGACTGACAAGCCTAACATCAAAACTTAAACGGTCAGAAATAGAGGATGTTTCTATAGATTTAGAATAAAAAAAATATTGTCAGTTGTGGGACTCGAACCCACGACCCTATATGGAGACCAGGTCCTAAGTCTAGTTCCTTAACCACTCGACCAACCCGACATGTAATCAATTCTTGATCATATTCATATTGTAATTAAGTTTCATTGGTAAAGTTCAGAATTGAGCTAATTTTTCTCTCTTCTTTAAGAAAATTCAGAAGAGAATTTGAACATTTTGCACTTTTTTAGTTTTTTTATTTATTTAATCTTTTAAAGGCCCTAACAATTTAGGTTCTGCATAAATACTTTTACAGAAGTTATTTAGTTAAATCACAAGACATGTTTAAGTAAAAAAATTGCATAAGAAAAAAATTGTCAGGTGTGGGATTCGAACTCAAGACCCCGTATGGGCGCCAGATCTTGAGTCTCGTGCCTTAACCACTCGACCAACCTGACCTGTAAACACTTTCTGATCATACTCATATTGTAACTCAGTTTCATTCTGTGTGTGTGTCGTCTCTTTGTGTGTGTGTTGTCTCTCCATTCAGGCTGAAGGACTAAGACCTCAATTCTGAGCAAGTGAATTTCCACCATTCAGGTTGGTGAACTAAGACTCTTATTATGAGCTAGTGAATTTCCACCATTCAGGTTGGTGGACTAAGACCCCTAGTCTGAGCTAGTGAATTTCCACCGTTCAGGCTGGTGGACTAAAACCCTAATACTGAGCTAGTGTATTTCCTCCATTCGGGCTGGTGGACTAAGAACCCAATATTGAGCTAGTGGATTTCCACCATTCAGGTTGATGGACTAAGACCCCAATTCGGAGCTAGTGAATTTCCTCCATTCAGGCTGGTGGACTGGAACCCCAATACTGAGCTTGTTGATTTTCACCATTCAGACTGGTGGACTAAAACCACAATTTTCCTACTCTTGCATTTCATGACGGAAATTCAAAATGAACTTCGAAAAATCAATAGAATGTCATTGCGAGAAGGTAAAGCACAACA
>NW_028297453.1:0-17565 GCF_049724085.1 Artemia sp. Qi Xiang Cuo
CCAACATTGTACATAGTCTATAGCTAAATTTTTTTCGGGGGGGGGGGGGATTTTCAGAAAGAATATTGTATTTTCTTTAATGTATCAGGCGTTCAAATTGTGTATGTAGCAAAAAAAAAAAAAAATTCTACAAACTTACGATTCAGCTGTTGCAATAATCTGTTTGCTATCAATTTCAAAATCCAACTGAACCTGTATAGTGTATGCGTTCCGTTCAACTTAAAAATACAATTTTTGACTAAGAATGATGTAAGAATCTTAAAGAAATTGGGAAACTGCATTCAAAATGGTTTAATCTCATCAAACAGTTCGTGGTAACGAACTATAAGTAAGGAGCGACCCGACTCAATAGTAACCAAAACTCTAAAAAACGGATACCAACTTTGATACCAATAGATACATCAAAAGAATCGGATTTTTATGCTGAATTCAGATATAAAATTTTCATCAAGTTTAGTGTGAGAAAATTTGCCTTATTTTCTAAAAAGGGGGAAAACACCCCATAAAAGTCGAAGAATCTTAATGAAAATGACACCATCACATTCAGCGTATCAAATAACCCTGTTTTTAAAGCTCCTATATGCAAAAATGTGGAATTTTGTATTTTCTTTTTCTGCCAGAAGAAAGGTCACGGATGAGTGTTTATTTGTTGTTTTTTTTCTTCACAGGAATGATCGTACCGACCCAGTGGTCCTAAAATACCACGAGAGGGCTCATTCGAACGGAAATCTAAAGTTCTATGGGAAAGTCCCCGGGGGAAGCGCTCTAAGTTGTGAACTTTGCCCCATTGTTTACATATAGTATTTGTTATTGGGAAGTACACAGATTTTTTTTGGGATGGGGGGGTTGTACTTTGGGTGTATTTCTAAGAGGAGAATCTTCCTTTGGGAGAAATTTCTGATGAGTGAATATTCTTGGGGAAATGTTACACTGGGGGGTTTTGACATAATTATTATACGAAATTCTTTTTAATTGTCTTACATTCTCTTTGCCAAATTTTTTATATCATATCCATATGATATAATACGGGGGGCTTTTTCCCGTGCGTTTTGTTTTCTTGGAAATAATTTCCATGGTAGGAGGCATTTATGGAGTGATCGAGAAACTAATTAGAGATTAAAGTCTTATTCCAATGAAAAAATACTAAGGAGAATTTTTCAGGGTGTATCGCCCACAAGCAATTTTACAGAGAGGGGAGTATTCCTAGCGCGGAAGGAACTGTCTGGAGGGAATTCGACGGGGGGGGGGGGGGGTGCACTTCACGTTGGGTAAAAGTTCTACCGCGTACTTTTTCCTGAGGGGGAAGGGAATATTTCATAGAGGATGAGACAGATTTACCGTCGTTATTTGAAAAAAGAACAGAAATTATTCCATATATGAAGGGTAGCCCCCGCCTCGATACCTTATTTTTTACGATAAAGTTTGACTGTTTACTAAAATTGAAACACGGGAGCTGTTTAATTTGAATAGGAAGCTTTTTAAAAAGTGCTAACAGATTTATCGTAAAGAGCAAGGTATTGAGGAGGGGGCAACCCCTCATACCCGGAATAAATCTGCCAAAATTAATATACCAATTATGTTTTAACTTTTCATGCACGGTGATCCAAAACCGAACCTGTATAAAAAACGTTCAGATATTAAATAAAAAACAAGTTTTTTTTTACTGAAAGTAAGGAGCGACATCAGAGGCAACGCTGTAGCGTTGCCTATAGTAAAGGCCATACGGCTCCAATGTTTTATTATTTATTATTATTTTTTTTCCCCAGAGGCACTTCATATGGAAGGGGTCGTCGTAAAAACTTTAAAGGGGGCTCTTTCGATTGGAAATCGAGAGTTCTAGTGCCCTTTTTAATAGTCGAAAGTGATTGGAGGGCAACTAGCCCCACGCCCACAATTCCCCCAAACACATCTAATCAAAATTTTGAGACAGCCATTTTGTTCAGCATAGTTGATTTCCAGATAGAAAATTTATTTTGAGGAGGACACCCCCCCACAACCCTCAGGGTAAGGGTTTTAAATTATGCCCTGGGAGCATATAAGGTTTTTATAGATGGCGTTGTCGTAGAAACTTCAAAACAGAATCAATCGATTGGAAATTTAAAGGGCTAGTGCCCTTTTTAATAGTCGAAAGTTATTGGAGTGTAACTAGCCCCCCCACCCCCCCCACGCCCATCATTTCCCCAAACACACCCAATCAAAATTTTGAGATAGCCATTTTGTTCAGCGTAGTTTATTTTCAGATAGAAAATACATTTTTGAGGAGGACACTCCCCCACAACCCCCAGGGCAAGGGTTTCAATTTATGCCCTGGGGGCATATAAGGTTTTTATAGAAGGCGCTGTCGTAGAAACTTCAAAACAGGCTCATTCGATTGGAAATCGAGAGTTCTAGTGCCCTTTTTAATAGTCGAAAATGATTTGAGGGCAACTAGCCCCTCCCCACGCCCATCCGTCCCCCAAACAAATCCAATCAAAATTTGGAGACAGCCATTTTCTTCAGCGTAGTTGATTTCCAGATAGAAAATTATTTTTGAGGAGGATACTCCCCAACAACCATCAAGGCAACGGTTTTTTAGCTACGCCTTGGGGGTATATCATGTTCCTATAGATGCCGTTGTCGTAAGAACTTCAAAACAGGCTTATTCGATTGGAAATTAAAGAACTAGTGCTCGTTATAATAGTAGAAAGTGATTGGAATGACACTCGCTCATCTCCCCCCCCCCACGCCCATCATTTCCCCAAACACATCCAATCAAAATTTTGAGATAGCCATTTTGTTCAGCGTAGTTGATTTCCAGATAAAAAATATATTTTTGAGGAGTACACTCCCCCACAACCCTCAGGGCAAGGGGTTTAAGTTATGCGCTGAGGGCATATCAGTTTTTAATAGGAGGCGTTGTCGTAGAAACTTCAAAAAAGGCTCATTTGATTGAAAATTAAAGAGCTAGTGCCCTTTTTAATAGTCGAAAATGATTGGAGGGCAATTCCCCCCACTCCCATTATTCCCCCAAACACATCCAATCAAAATTTTGAGATAGCCATTTTGTTCAGCGTAGTTGATTTCCAGGTAGAAAATATTTTTTGAGAAGGACACTCCCCCACAACCCTCAGGGCAGAGGTTTTAAATTATGCCCTGGGGGAATATAAGGTTTTTATAGAAGGCGTTGTCGTAGAAACTTCAAAACAGGTTCATTCAATTGGAAATTAAAGAGCTAGTGCCCTTTTTAATAGTCGAAAGCGCTAGGAGTGTAACTAGCCCCCCCCCCGCCCATCATTTCCCCAAACACATCCAATCAAAATTTTGAGATAGCCATTTTGTTTAGCGTAGTTGATTTCCAGATAGAAAATATGTTTTTGAGGAGGAAACTCCCCCAAAACCCTCAGGGCAAGGGTTTTAAGTTATGCCCTGGGGGCATATAAGGTTTTTATAGAAGACGTTGTCGTAGAAACTTCAAAACAGGCTCATTCGATTGGAAATTAAAGGGATAGTGCCCTTTTTAAAAGTTGAAAATAATTGGAGGGCAACTAAACCCCCACGCACATCATTCCCCCAAATACATCCAATCAAAATTTTTAGATAGCCATTTTGTTCAGCGTAGTTGATTTCCAGATAGAAAATATATTTTTGAGGAGGACACTCCCCCACAACCCTCAGGGCAAGGATTTTTAGTTATGCCCTGGGGGCATATAAGGTGTTTACAGAAGGCGTTGTCGTAGAAGCTTCAAAACAGGCTCATTCGATTGGAAATTAAAGGGCTCCTGTCTTGTTTCATAGTTGAAAGTGATTTAAGGGCAACTAGCCCCCCTCCCCCCCCCACGCCGATCATTTCCCCAAACACATCCAATCAAAAGTTTGTTCAGCATAGTTGATTTTTAGACATAAAATATATTTTTGAGGACGACAATCCCCCAGAACCCTCAGGGCAAGGGTCTTAAGTTATGCCCTGGGGGCATATAAGTTTTTTATATAAGACGATGTCGCAGAAACTTCAAAACAGGCTCATTCGATTGGAAATTCAGAAGGCTTGTGCCCTTTTTAATAGTCAAAAGTGATTGGAGGGCAACTAGCTCCCCCCACGCCCATTATTTCCCCAAACACATCCAATCAAAATTTTGAGATAGCCATTTTGTTCAGCGTAGTTGATTTCCAGATAGAAAATATATTTTTGAGGAGGACACTCCCCCAAAACCCTCAGGGCAAGGGCTTTAAGTTATGCCCTGGGGGCATATAAGGTTTTTATAGAAGGCGTTGTCGTTAGAAACTTCAACACAGATTCATTCGATTGAAAATTAAAGAGCTAGTGCCCTTATCAATAGTTAAAAATGATTGGAGTTTAACTAGCCCCCCCCCCACGCCCATCATTTCCCCAACCACATCCAATTAAAATTTTGAGTTATGCATTTTGTTCAGCGCAGTTGATTTTCCGATAAAAAATATATTTTTGAGGAGGACACTCCCCCATAACCCACAGAGCAAGGGTTTTAAGTTATGCCCTGGGGGCATATAAGGTTTTTATAGAAGGCGTTGTCGTAGAAACTTCAAAACAGACTCAGTCGATTGGAAATTAAAGGGATAGTGCCCTTTTTAATAGTCAAAAATGATTGGAGGGCAACTAGCCCCCCCCCCCACGCCCATCATTCCCCCAAAAAAAACCCAATCAAAATTGTGAAATAACCACTCTGTTCAACGTAGTTGATTTCCAGATAGAAAGCATGTTTTTGAGGAGGAGACTCTCCTACAGCCCACACACCCAGGTTTTTACGCATAACTCTTGGGTTAGCTAAGGTTTTTTATAGAAAATGTTGTCGTAGAAACTTCAAAACAGGCTCATTCGTATTTACATTGAAGGGCGAAGGTTATTTCAAATAGTCCAATGTGTTGGGTTTTCCACTTGCCCCCCCCCCCCGACGCCCATAATGCCCCAAATCACCTCCAAATCATATTTTTAGTTATTTACTTGTTTCTGTACTGCTGATGTTTCGATATAAAATATATTTTTGAGGAGGATACTCCCCCACAACCCTGAGGGCAAGGGTTTTAAGTTATGCCCTGGGGGTATCTAAGCTTTTATAGAAGGCGTTCTCGTAGAAACTTCAAAACCGGCTTATTCGATTGGAAATTAAAGGGCTAGTGCCCTTTTGAATAGTTGAAAGTGATTGGAGCAGAACTAGCCCCCCCCCCCTCGACGCCCATCATTTCGCCAAACACATCCAATCAAAATTTTGAGACAGCCATTTAATTAAACGTAGTTTTAAGTTCTGGAAATTAGGTCTTTGAGGATGACAACTCCCCCACAGCCCTCAGGGCAAGGGTTGTAATTTAAAGTTCTGATAACAAAAAACTCCAGTGTTGACAAGGCCCACCAGGGCCCGGGGGTAGGCGTTTTAAGTTATGCCCTGTGGCATAACTTATTAAGGGGGGTTTATAACTTATGGGAAGGGGTTTTGTATGGGAAGAACACATAGGAAATCTATTATAATTATCCAACTTTAAGGTTAAAATACATACTCTGTGATAGAAGCAAAATTGCTTTGGCACACAAAATCCTATTAAGGTCAATTCCAAACAGACGTGATCCATTTGTGTCAGCAAGTGAAATGGTCTAAACCCCCTGATGGGAGCTATTTTTTCAATCTATTCCTGATTGTCTATCGCTTTCCACGAGTTACTCAAGCTGTCTCATGTTCATATATAATGTTTTGATCAAAGAGGTAATCGTATAGACTATGAAAAAAGCCTTATTCTATTTAAATTAAAAGTTCTAGATCCGTTTTTTAAAGTCAAGAATAATCGGACAGTAAGTACCCCCCTCCCTCCATGCCATAAAAACTTGAAAATTTTTGCAATCAAAAACGAACAAAAATAAATTAAACAAAACTTTCCGAAAAATATGTTTTTAAAGAAAAGTGAAGGCCATTTAAAACTGAAGCAAGGTTGATAGAAATACCTTTAAAATTCAAACTCAAGACGACCAGAAATTACTATTAAAGAATACATGAAACCAAAAACGAACAGAAACTAAATAAAAAATCATAGCAAAAAACATACAACAAGTAATAATATAAATGAATAAATAGATCTTAAAGCGAGTAGTACTTCGATTGAATATTAAAATCAAGCTTAAAACGAAAACAAATGTTTTGCTATTAAAGTATAAATGAAACTTAAAACGAACAGAAATTAAATAAAGAATCAATGCGAACAAACATACAATATATATATTAATGTAAATGAATAAATAAATCTTAAAACGAGTGAAACTTAAAAAGAATATGCAAATCAAGTTTGAATCGAATAAAAATAACTACAAACAAGAGTTTGGGTATCGCCTCAGTGCAGAAGCCTAAAACCTACTGCGTCATTGGTGCTTTACTGAAAACGAATTATATTACAAATGTTTTCTTTTGTACTTAATATTGAAAATAAATATTAAAATTACAGTAAAATTTTGAACTGATGAGCTTTTAGCAATTAATATCATTATGCATCAAATATTCAGTTTAATTTGTTAGTTCTTTTCAAGATTGGTCAAGACAAATATAGTTTCACTACAACAAAATTTGGATACTGCCCCCTTCTTTAACTGTAAAAACCTAAAGCCTTCTGCTTCGTTGGTGCTTCACTGAAAATGAATTACTCGTATATTACAAATTTATTATTTTCCGGTTCTTACAGCATTGAAAATGAAAATAAAAATTACAGTGAAAAAAAATCTTGAACTGATGGATCTTTCAACAATTAATATCATTATATATCTAATATTCAATTTGATTTAGTTTATACTTTCCAAGACTGTTCAAGACTCGTACAGTTTTGCCAATTTTTTTTTAACTCTGCCATTTTCTCGAACTAATCGTGCTAGTTGGTTATGAAAACATTCTATGGCTTCTAGGCATTTCTATTTCAGCGGAAAACTGCACCTCAAACTTTGTGGAACATGCATTTTCTTTTGTGGAAACACCAAAATATAATAAAATGTCAAGTTTCCACAACTCGCAAGCAAGTGCCATTGGTATTTTTGAATCCGCATGGTCAATTTAGGGGGTGGAGGGTAGGCTAATTCTCATAGCAGCCCCATTCTGTTGAGGTATTATTCACATTTTCAACACGTTGCGTCCGGACTATCATATAATCTACCAAGCATACAACTACCCCAAATCAGTATCAATAAATAAATGAAACCCGAAACGAACAAAAATTGAAATAAATTTTAGAGTCAAACTCAAAACGAGCATAAATTAATATGAGTAGGGTTCAAAACCCCTATGCTTTCTAAAAGCCAGAATATAATTTGTACTTTACTGAAAAAAAATTCAAATGAGTTTACTAAAAAAAAATGTGCATTGTCAATTTAATATACATATGCTGATATTTATTCCCTAAAATCTTAATTAATTTTTGATTTCTTAATGTTACAAAAGTGAAAACATTTGAAAGAATTGTTTTCAGTAAAGCGCCAATGACGCAGTAGGTTTTAGGCTTCTGCAGTGAGGCGATACCCATACTCTTGTTTGTAGTTATTTTTATTCAATTCAAACTTGATTTACATATTCTTTTTAAGTTTCACTCGTTTTAAGATTTATTTATTCATTTACATTAATATATATTGTATGTTTGTTCGCATTGATTGTATATTTAATTTCTGTTTGTTTTAAGTTTCATTTATAATTTAATAGCAAAATATTTGTTTTCGTTTTAAGCTTGATTTTCATATTCAATCTAAGCACTACTCGCTTTAAGATCTATTTATTCATTTATATTATTACTTGTTGTATGTTTTTTGTTATGATTGTTTATTTAATTACTGTTCGTTTTGGGTTTCATTTATTCTTTAATAGCAAAATATTTGTTTTCGTTTTAAGCTTGATTTTCATATTCAATCTAAGCACTACTCGCTTTAAAATTTATTTATTCATGTATATTATTACTTGTTGTATGTTTTTTGCTATGATTTCTTAGTTAATTTCTGATGGTTTTGAGTTTCATTTGTTCTTTAAAAGTATTATCTGGTCATTTTGAGTTTGAATTTTAACAGGTATTCGTATCAACTGAGCTTAAGTTTAAAATGGCCTTTACTTTTCTTTGAAAAACTTATTTTTCGGAAGTTTTTTTTTAATTTGACTTAAAACGAACAGCAATTATTCCGTATATGAAAGGAGCTATCCCCTCCTCAACACCTCACTCTTTGCGCTAAAGTTTGACTCTTTTTCAACACTCTAATTTTTAAAACAAAAAAAAAATTTACCGTAAAAAGCGAGTCGTTGAGGAGGGTATAGCCCCTTTCATATACGGAATAATTGCTGTTCGTTTTAAGTTTTAATGTCACTCCTTACTTTCACTTAAAAAAGACTTTTTTTATTTAGTTTCGTAAAGACGACACTTTTGTCAACATGTGAAGAACCGTGTATATTGCAGTTGTATCTGTCTCGTTTATATGCAAAGTAATACAAGAGACGAAAATTAAGATCAGGCAAATCGAAATACTTAACCACACGAGAAAAGAAAAGCCCCGACTTTCCGGTTGACGCAATAAAGAATTGTCGCAAAATTAATTCGAAGTCAGCCGAACGCCCCCGCCTCTTCCGGCCGCGGCGCGCGTTAGGCGTTGCGACACTTCAGCGGCGGTCAACCGGGCCTCTCGATGGCGGCGTTCGGTCGATGCACTGGCGTGGCGGCGGGGTCTAGTTATTACTACAGACCGTTGAACTTTCACTCTTTCTAACAAGCCCGAGGAGAATGGTTTCACTAGTTCTAATTTCTTTTCATTAAACTGACGCTCAATTGAATTAATAGACATAAAGAAAAGACTTACAAAAGGTAAGAGAAACTTTATGATATATTGAGGCTGTCACTAATAGCAATCAGAAGTGCAATGCTTTTCATGGTGATTACAGGGATGTAAGATTTATTAAACCAATAATTACTCGTCAAAAGCTATTATCCTTGGAGAATTTGCGTAATTTCAGAAAAACCGATAAAACTCTTCTAAAATTGGAGGAGATCTTGACGAAAATTATATCTTTAACTTTGGCATGTCGAAAATAAACTTGATCAGAAATTTCAAACCCCTATGCACAGTTCAAATAAAAAAATCAATGAAAGTAAAGACAAAAAGACAAAGGTGAGACGTTTTTTCAGATTGTTAGTGGTTACATTAACCAGTGTTGGGCGATATTTGATATCGATATTGATATATCGACATATCGGAACTTATTATCGAAACGGATATTCTTTTAGGGGTCTCTAACCCCCTATATTTCCCGCGGAAATCCACCACATGAAAATTCTGCAAATTTTCAGCATACATCTTCGAGAATCTTTGCAGGTTTGACTTCTTTCATCTACAATTGATCTTATTTATCCTTATCTTCCATCTTACCCTGGCATCTTTTTCGCAAGAATTTACTTCCAGCTCCCGAGTCAGATACATGATTATTACCAACTGAGAATGAAAAGTTCACAAAAAATGATATTATAATGAAAAGTTGGGATTTTGAATGTTATCAAAGCTTAACTAGCCGATCAGAAAGGGTGAATTTTGAATTTTCTCAGTCTGAAAAATTCTGTCAAGGAAAATGAGCTATCTGTCACAGATAGATTAAGATAAGGTAATCTAGCTTAATTGTAACTATACATGTATAATACATATGACTATATATATATATATATATATATATATATATATATATATATATATATATATATATATATATATATATATATATATATATATATATAGGATTCATCGGTCATTCAGAGTGATAACATCTATTAGTTTAAAACAGTTAATACACAATTCAGTGCGCAAGGACGGGAGAATTTAGCCACGCCCCCCAGTATAGCAATGTCTCCGGATAAAGATTCATTTCTTTGACAACCGAAGAAGAGAGCGCTACAAAGCTGTGTCCCGGGCTAAAGCGGGACGCAACGAATAAACTCTACTGCCGGAGAATATTGCTGGCAGAGAATAAGGTAGGCAATCTTAATTATCTTGAATATGCAAGCAGAAATGGAGGGGAATCAGATTCAGCTACCTCAACTTCCGGATGCGTCAGATCCCGACGCTATTTCTCAGTTTATGCGTGAAATAAATTTCAAACTGGATTTGATCCCACAGCTCTCAAACAGCTTATCCGGTATAGAGGCAAAAATGAATAGTTTTAATAAACAGCTAAATACAACAAAATCAGGCATTTCAAACGATCTAGTAGAAATGAGTAACCGGCTGAGTGAGTCTGCGCTGAAAATCTACTCATTAGAGGCGGAAATGAAGCGTTATGAGCTTGTGTTTTCCAATGTCCTCATGGCTGATCCACTCCAGTCCAGTTTGAAAGACGATATATGTAAGTTTCTCGGTAGGTGCCTCTCACACCAACAGCTTTCTTGGAAGGGCATAAAGGATGCTTTCTGCCGGATATAAGGCCCTGTAATAGTTAAGCGGTACGACCCAGAAATCAGAAATTCAGTTATCTGGAAAAGTTTTGTATTGAAAACGAACGGCGTAGGGGTTGCTCCGGACTACACTACATATCAACGCGAGGCTAGAAAAAATTTAAAGCCAGTGCTGTCCCAAGCCCTTGTAAAAGGTCAAAATGCGCGGCTCAAAGGCGATAGGCTTATCATTGAAGGTAAAACGTACACATACGACCGTGAATGTCAAAAAATAAAAGAAATGACGGTAAGCCACTCACTTACGGCCCCTAATCCAGCGCAAAGTAACTCAGAGATCGGAGGTATAAATCGCATTAATATGAATAAAAATAACCACAGCTCATTCTAGAATTGTCCTTCAGATCAGTCGGACTATTCTGGTAATGAAAGTGACGCTAACACGATAGTTGAAAGAATCAACAACTTTCGAAAAACAACAGGAACAGGGAAAGATCATAAAAGTAGCAATACTATCCCCGTTGATAATTCTTAAAGTCGCACCGCTAGAAATGTACGGCAAAGAAATGAGGAGCCATTGACAAGCCGGGTTACTGAAGGGAATCGGCCACCAATTTACAGACAAAACACACGCCCGTTCAGGCAGCTACAAAAAAATCAGCCTTGGCAGTACACGGGTATTAATCGGCCTAAAGGCGACGACTATTACCGGTTAGCTTTCCCCCCGAGGGATTACGGAGCCCAATAGCATAGACAAGATCATACACTAGACCTGAGGTTTGTATCTTGGAATGTACAGGGTATAAAAATAAGTTAAGTTCTGTGGAAAGCGATTTGTCAAATTTAGACTTTGTAGCATTAATAGAAATCTGGCATTGCCCAAGTAAAACTCCAGATGTAAGAGCTTTTAATGTGGAAGCTGTCTCGCGGGAGTTAGCTTCTAACAATCGTTATTTTTGAGGCATTGTAGTGTTCATTAAAGATGAGTCTTTCAAAAGTTATACAAAGCTGAAAAGTAAATCAGAAAACGTTATTTGGATTAGATTAGAATGTTGGGATGGACTATTGATTGTAATAGGAGTGATTTATATTCCGCCACAAAATAGCTCGTACCGAAATGAAGATACGTGGAATTTGTTGGTAAAAGAAATAGATAAAAAAGAGCTAATTTTGAAAATGATAGATTGATATTAATGGGTGATTTTAATGCTTATACTAGTGATGAAGTTGAAATAAAAGATGTGTTAATTCCAGGTATTCCGTCAGCAGTCCCAGCCGTCTACAGAATTCCCAGAGCTAGCAGGGATGAAAAAAAGAAGAATAAATCAATGGGGAAGAAGGTTGCTGACACTCAGCGCAGAATTGGATTTGATGATTGGAAATGGAAGATTTGGAAAGAATAAAAATCGGGATGACTTTACATGCGTGGCTGGGGCTAAAGCAAGTTTAATTGATTATGATTTGGTGGATATTCGCTGGGATCCGAATTACCTTAATGTGGATGTGCTTAAGCTAGTAGGATCGGACCATCTACCGGTATTTTTAGAAATTAGATCAAGGAGTGCTCCCCAAATGAGGGGTATTTATAATAAAAATGTTAGACGTCAGATACCTAGGGAATGGTCTACAGAGAAAAATGTTAAATTAAGTGAAGCGTTTTCAGAGAATTATGTAGCTATAAGGCTAAGTGATTTAGAGAAGATAAATAACCATAACAGATTGATAGAAGAGTTTACGGAGCTTGTACATGAAATAGCAGCCCCAGTTCTAGGAAATAAAGGAGGTTGTAAGGATATAGAATTTTTTGATGAGGAATGTAGAATAAAAAAATTAGAATTGATTAAAGAAATGGAGATTTTGAGGGAAGAGGAAATAGAGGGAAATAGGCTTTGACTAGCAACAAGGTTCAAAAATGTTTGCCGGGAGTATAAGCGTCTTTTAAAACAGAAGAAGAGACTGGCTATTCAAAAAGGTAAGGAGGAGCCGATCCAGTTTTATGAAAAGAGTGATACGCGGTTTTTCTGGAGAAAGATAAAAAAGGGGCCTCCATAGCTCAGCCAAAAGTACCTGACCCGAAAACATGGCCTACATACTACAAGGACGCGGTCCAGGAAGACTATTCGTTCGATTGCTGGTTCAGTGACGAATTATCGAATACAGAAAATGAGACCAGTTTCCCACTGAAAGAATACGATTATGATCTGATAAAACCCGCATCGGAAGAAGGAATCGAAGAATGCATAAGCGCCATGGAAGGTGGATCAGCACCTGGTAGCGATGGAGTCCCAACAAAGATCTTGAAACAATTCCAACTTTTATTTATGCCCATCTTCTTGGCTATCTACAACTCAGTTCTGGCCTCCGGAGAATGGTCATCGCAGTGGAAAACATCCTTGATTTTGCCACTATTCAAAAAGGGAGACCCAGCGGATCACAGTAATTATCGACCGATATCTTTAGTACCTAGTCTTAGCAAAATATTAGAAAGAATACTAGATGCTAGATTAGCTCATTGGTTAGAAAAATAAAGGATTTTGAAGGAGGAGCAGGCAGGGTTTCGAGATGGATACAATGGTATTGATGGAATTTTAGTTCCACAGGTCCATGTATATAATAATGCAAAAGGTATGAATTGATTAAGCTTTGTATTTTTGGATCTAGAAGTGGCCTTTGAAATCATTGACATAATTTTCCTGTGAATAGACCTTTTACATATAGGCCTAGCAAGACTTTTCGTTAAGATACTAGCTGATATGTATAGAAACACATTTGGTATAGTTAAAGTTTTAGGGAAGGGATTATTGTCACCGTTTGAAATTAGAAAAGGAGTAAAACAGGGTAGTAGTATTTCGCCTAGGTTGTTCACGTTGTATATAAATGATATTGTTGACCATTTAAAAAAGGTACGGGCCCCTACAGTGTCACTAGGAAACATGACGTTATCTCTGCTGTTTTTCGCGGATAATGCAGTGTTGATAGGCAAGTCACCAGAGGAGCTCCAAATCTTATTGAGTATATTAGAAGAATATTTAGATAGAAAGAAACTAGTGTTGAATATTAAAAAGACTGAGATTGTGGTTTTTAGAGGAATTCGTGTGAATAATGATGATCAAAAAGTAGAATTTTATTATAAAGGTGAAAAAGTAAAAGAGAGCGAAAATTTTAAATATTTGGGAGTGACACTTTCAGCAAAAGAAGGATGGAAAGAGCTTGTAAAAGAGATAATTAAGAGAGGAAAAGCAGTTTCAGCTGCCATTTTACGTAATTCAAGGCTTTCAAGTATAAAAGATCTAAAAATGCACAAATATGTTTTTAATTCTAAAGTTTTACCTACTATCCATTACGGAGCTGAACTCTGGGGCATGACCCGGCACCACAATTGGAATCAATTCAGCTGCGACACTTTAAGAGATTAATTGGTCTTCACGTAACGACCCACAATCAGGCAATAAAAGGTGACCCAGGTATATTTTCGCTGAGAATGAGTAGATTAGCACAGATGATCCGGTACTGGCAAAAGGTTCCAAGTCTGTCAGAAGATTGGTTAGCAAAAGCAGCTTATGTGGAGATGCTACGGTCGAAACGTAGAAGATCGTGGCCGTATCAAATAAAAAATGTTTTAGATGGATTAGGATTATCATATATTTGGAATGAGGGGCTAGGTCCCTCAGATCAGGGTGAGTCGTTTTTGGGTATTGATGGTTTAAGAAAAAAATAACAGAAATTACCAAAGTTGACCCAGGCACTTAAAAAAAAATAAAAAATTAAGTTTTATTCCCAAGTAAAATAGATATTTGGATTTGTATATTATTTTAAACTAGGATTACCGGGAGAGACATTGAGGACTTGGTTTCGGATCCGAGCGAATTGCCTGCCACTAAAAAATAGAAAAAGAGTATTTGAAAGAAATAGGGTGGCCCCAGATGCAGATGCGGATTACTCTTGCCCCAGATGTAACCTAGGTATTGAGGATGGCGCCCATTTTCATAACGTGGCCAACAAAATTTATATATACAGTTATAAGAACATGTAGGGTGTTAACTTGGTGTGCCCGGTTATCATGAACACGACTGTGAAACTAACAGACATTTGTAAAAGTCAACTCAAAAATAAAGTGTTGACTGAGGGGGACAACCAGGAGCGGAATGTAACGCTTATAGTGGATCGTGTTAATGAATAATGTTCTTTATGGCCTGTTTTTTGGCTTATAATAAAAATTATTATTATCATACTTATAATACAAATATGTGTATGTGTATTTTATATATATATATATATATATATATATATATATATATATATATATATATATATATATATACATGTGTGTGTGTGTGTGTATATGTGTATAAAATCATAATGAAAGGCCAACTTTCAGTTACCCTTTCACGGTTACATGAAAAGGGTCTATTTTCATTTAAACGGTTGTTTTTTAGATTTTTTTAAAATTTATTTTCGTGGTAGTTTTTTTACGGTCTTTTATTATTTGTCTATTTTTGCAGTGAGGACGGCTGAGCAGAGGTCTCGGCCAAAATATATACATTCTATTTTTGCTTTTTCACGGGCTGGAAATGTCCTCGTTTTTCTTCTGCTTGAGTTTTTTCTCACCTTGTCATGCTTTACCAGTTTTGTCTTAGAAGTTATTTACTGTAAGTTGTGAAATTTTCCCAATGTTTACATATAGTATTTGTTATTGGGAAGTATACAGATATTTTTCAGGACGGGATTTTCTACGAGGAGAATATTATGTAAGGAGGAAAGTTTCCAGGAGTAAACTTTAAAAGGTATATTTTACACTGGGATCTGACAGAATTTATATACGAAATTCTTTTATTTATCTTACTTTCTCTTTGGCGACTCAATTTTACACGTCGTAATGTTCTGGAGGAATTGCATCGGGAAATTTTCAGTGGAGTTGGAATTTTCGGGGGATTTTCAGCGGGAGAAAATCTCCATGAAAAAATTATCCATGGAAGAAAATCTCTATTGTGGGGAATGTTCTTTTTATTTTTACTCAATAGCACTACAAAGACCTGTGGCCAAAAGAAAATCTGACTTCAGTGAACATGCCGTAACAAATAAGATGCGAAAAACGCCGAAGTTTAGCTGTCATGCTTACTATGACTCTAAAGTACCCCTAAGATCTAATACAAAGCATGGCTCAGTAATAAATGAGAATAATCTCCATTTGATCTTCTCAATTTCGAATATGAAAAAATACTATTTCTAGTTTAACAGGAACATCCTAGAGCGTCCTTCAGGGCGCTCGTAGACAGATAAGTGCACTACAATTTCCCAATAGAACTTGTTCCATAACCAGGTGCTCTTTAAGCTCCCTCTTTGGAAAATTACCACCTTACCTGTAGTTGTTACCTTTGGTGACCCTGCTTTTTAGCTTTCATCTTGAACGGGCGGTCGGTGACCAATTTCTTCAGCTCCTTCTGGGCACTCTGCTAGCATCCACTTTTGCCTTTTTCCTTTTTTGTGTGTATAGAGGGTGCTAGCACCCATTATAGTGTTACCCATACCCATAGTTGTGGATTTTATTTACCACTGAATGCTTAATACATTGCAGGTACAGGTCTCTACCAGTTTTTGAAAAATGCCAAGTCCTCTGTGGGAGTATTCTGTAAAAGTATTGGCAAGTCTGGACTATGCAAAATATGCAAAAAAATCGTTGCCACTTATGGGAATACAACCAACTTTAATACTCATCTGAAGACATACCACAAAAAACAATTTCAAAGCATAAAAGGCAGCACATTAGCAGGGAATGCCATCGTTACCCCTGAATCTGATTCGTCTCAATCTGGTGATAAGCAGGTTTCTAGTCCAATTTCCACTTCAAATAGTCAAATTTTCAGCAGACCATTGAGCCAGGATAGTGACCCTATCCAAGCTCTTTGTGAGAGGAGTGATAAGACTGAGTCGGAAGCACCAAGGGCAAAACAACCGAGAATTGATTAAATTTCACAAACAAAACATGGTGCAAAGCACCCTAAAACAGTGAAACTAAACAAGAGGGTTATGAAATTTATTGCGAGAGATATGCAACCTCTCTCTATCGTATCCGATTCTGGGTTTATTGGTCTGGTGCAGGGTCTTGACCCCAATTATACTCTGCCATCCCGAGCTGTAATTGACAAGAGACTTTCTACCAGAAAAGTATACTGTGGAGAAAATAAAACTGGAAGAGGCTCTAAAAAAAAGTACGCCATGTTTCTTTTACCACAAATAGATGTACCTCCCGGACAACTGAGAGTTTCATGGCTGTCACTGCCCATTTCATGGAGGAGAAAGGCTGCCCCTAAAGCAACGTGCTTGCTACTACGAAAATTGAAGAGAGGCATACTGCTGATGTTATTAAGGCTCACCTAATGAAAATTGCCATTGAGTGGGGGATCAAGGAAAAGGTTGTCGCTGTAGTAACTGATAATGGAGTAAATGTAGTTCGGGCCGTAAAGGATGCTGCATCCCAAGTAGGTACAGGATGGACACATGTTTCGCGCTTCGCACATACTCTAAATTTGATCGTGGGGGGTGCTATCAATGATACTGCTGAATTGTTGCTTCTCGTCCTAAAGGCTAGAAATATTGTCAGCTTTTTCAGACGTAGTGTCGTAGCTACCAACAAGTTGCGCCAGGTTCAAATCTATTGACAATGTTTGCACCAAAAAACTAAAACCGGATGTGACCATTAGATGGAATTCGCTTCTCACTATGTTGCGTAGTCCACAAGATTTGAAAGAGTCGGTAACAAGTTCGCTTGCGCTTCTCGCTAAAGTGGACCTCATACTCACTCAGCCATATCAGAATCAAGCCAGTCCGTGGGGTTCACACGATGAAGTCCTTATGTTCAACGCAGGATATGCTTCGACAGTAGTCGAATATATCGTGGCTTTGCAAACTATCTACAAGGAACCAACAGTTTCGATAGAAACATCTTAACTCAAGTTGTGGAAGTCTCGTGATATGAGGTCCCAAAAACGCCGGTACAATGTTGCAATGAAATTCATGCCCGCGTCCGCTACCAGTGTCCCTTCTGAAAGTGTTTTCCAAGACTGGTCAGATAATCACTGAACGGCGGAACCGACCCTCACGGAAAAACATTGACATGCTGCTGTTTTTGAATAGTCAGTAGTTCATTTTTTTCTTTTTTTGAGCCCGAATAATTCC
>NW_028297454.1:0-10000 GCF_049724085.1 Artemia sp. Qi Xiang Cuo
GCGCATGCACCGCTCACACATACACACACACACACACAGACACAGACAAACACAGACAGAAAGACACACACACAGACAGAGACAAAGACACACAGACACAGACACAGAGAGAGAAACACACAGACACAGACACAGAGAAAGACACACACACACACACAGACCCAGACAAAAATACACACACAAACAAAGACACACAGACACACACAGACAGATACACACACACACACACACTCACACACACACACACACCCCCACGCACTCACACCCACTCACACACACACAACAAACACACACACACAAAAAAAAAACAACACCCCCACCCCCCCCCCCCCCCACACACAGTAAAACACACAAAAACACAAACACACACAAACACAAAAACACAAACAAAAACACACACACACGCACACATACAACAATCATTACGTCGTTATTGAATTTGCACTATCTCAATGAATTATCGAGTAGATGCGGCGCATGCACCGCTATCACACACACACACACCCACAGAACAATCATTACTTCGTTATTGAATTTGCACTATTCATTATAATATAATATTCATTATATTATACTTTTTCAACAATTTTTAATCCTGAGACATATAATATTTTTCAATTTAATTTTATACCTTCTCAAGCTGACCTGAAAAAAAATTAATGTTATTCCCAAAAGATTCTGTCTATAATTTCTGACAACCTAGATGCACTTATTATCTACTTATTTATTTGAAATGTAAGAGCAGAAGTAGTAATAGTAGTTGTCCAAAAGCCTTCTACTTAATACCCCCAGTCGTTTTCTATATATTGCTAGTGTCTTATTGGCAACAGCAAACACAATGCCTTTTGTTTTAGTTTTAAAGTAGCATTTAGTTATATAACATCATGGGCCAATTGCATAATTATAGGGGATTAAAATGCCCAGTATCCCTAAGGACATAGTTGTTTGACCGTTCTACTATGCTGAACAAAATAGTTATCTCAAAATTTTGACTGGATGTGTTTGGGAAATAAATCGGCTCGAGAGACGGGCTGATGGTCCTCCAATCACTTTTTACTCTTAAAAATGACACTAGAACTTTTAGTTTTGAATCGAGTTAGCTTCTTTAAATGTTTCAATGATATTTCTACGCATTGTAGAATGGTGCTACCCATGATATTGCTTATATGCCTTTTTGAAAAACTGAATGTATACAGTTTTTTCGTTTAATTGGAACGCCCCCTAAACACTTCCTAGAAGTTTCACCTTAATGCTTTTCAGGGAAGATAGGCTGAATGACGGTGTCATATATTTTTATTAATTAAAAAAAACTTTCGTCAGAATAAGCTGCAAAAAAAGTAAAGAGCTCTATTAAGCCAACAATGGGCAAAAATAAAGTCAAATAATCTTCCAAGTGTAAAAACTATCACATATCACTATCAACAATTAAATGAAACTTAAAACGAACAAAAATTAAAATTACTAGGGCTGACAACCCTATGCCTTTTTAAGACCAGAACATAACTTAGGCTCTACTGAAAAAAATAGAAAAAATAAAAAAATTGCCGCAGATTGTCAGTTTCATTTACCTATACTGATATTTATTCCTTAAATTAAAAAATGGGTAAAAAAAGTAAGTACAAAAAAGCTTTCTGCTTATTTAAGTCAACAAAAAAGTTAAAACATTGAAACATATTTTGTTTTCAGTAAAGCGCAAATTATGTTCTGGTCTTAAGAAGGCATGAGGGTTATTAGCCTTACTCATGTTAATTTTTGCTCGTTTCGAGTTTGACTCTGCTATTTATTCTAATTTCTGTTCATTTTGAGTTTCATTTATTTATTGATAGTGATTTGTGGTAATTTTACGCTTGGATGATTACTTGACTTCATTTCTGTTTATTTTTGGCTTAATGGAGCTCTTTACTTTTCTTTGAAAAGCTTGTTTTGTGGAAATTTTTTTTAGATGAATTTCTGTTCGTTTTTTCAATAAAAAAATTACATCTTTTCGGTTTTTTTCAATAAGAATCCATAGTTTGGCATAATTGTGGGGGTTTGACATACCCAATATCCTTAAAGACATAGTTGCTGGACCGTTCTACTATGCTGAACAAAATGGTTGTCTCAAAATTTTGACTAGATGTGTTTGGGAAATAAATCGCCTTGAGAGACGGGCTGAATGCCCTCCAATCTCTTTTTACTCTTAGAAAGGACCCTAGAACTTTTAATTTTGAATCGAATTAGCTTCTATAAATGTTTCAAAGATATTTATAGCTATTATAGAGTGATGCTGCCTATGATATTGGCAGAAGTTTCATCTTAATACTCTAAGCGTCATTAGTTACAGTAACTGTAGTAGTAATACCGGTACTAAAAGTATACACATAGTGCCCTATGGATAGTTAAAAGCCCCCAGAACTTACTCTTAAAGATCAAACTTAATAATATAAATTGCTCTTGAGATATTGCTTTGTCACCTTTTTGAAATTTCACATGCTCATAGTTTTGTTTTGATTTAGTTCAACGTCCACTTAAATATTTCTTATATTTGAATACTGAAGACATTGTTATTTCTCTTTGGACTATTGGCTACAAAATGGCTGTCTCACAATTTCGATCGAATGTTTTTGGGGAAAGAGGATATCAGGGAGAGGGGGTGGGTATTATCTATCCATCACGTTTGACTCTTAAAATGGAACTATAAGTATGCATTTCCAATAAAATGAGACTCCTCTAAAGTTAACAAGACCACCTCTTCATAAAAACCGTACACCCCCCCGGGGCATAACTTAAAACCCTTATCGCCATACTTAGGGGGGTTGTATCAACCCCAAAGGCCGTGTTATGAGATCTTTGGAATATTTTTGAACAAATGGATATCTTAAAATTTCTATCAGATGCATTGGGCGAAAATATGACGTGGGAGGGATTGCTGCCCTCCAATAAATTTGAGGCTTAAAAATTGCTCTTCAACTTCCGATTTCCAATCTAATGAGCTCTCTCCGAAGTTTATACGACCGCAGCTTCAATAAAAACCTTAAATGCCCCCGGGGCATACCTTAAAATCCTTGCTCTGAGAACTGTGAGGGGGCTCTCATCCTCAAAGACATAATCTCTGGACTTTTAACTACATCAAACAAAACAAATATCTCGAAATTTTGATTGGAAGTGTTTGGGTGAAACGATGGGCGTGGGGGGGATTACCCTCCAGTCACTTTAGACTATTAAAGAAGGCACTAGCCCTTTCAATTACCAACTGACTGAGCCCTTTCCGAAGTTTCTACGACAACAAATGGCCATCTTAAAATTTCTATCAGATGCGTTTCTGGAAAATGCGACGTGTGTGTGGGGGAGGCTAATTGCCTTCTGATCACTTTGACTCTTAAAAAGAGCAGTATAACTTCTGATTACCAATCCAACGAGCCCTCTTTGAAGTTTATACGACCACCATTTCTACAAAAACCTTATATGTCCCCAGGGCGTAACTTACAACCCTTGACCTGAGGGTTATATGAGGGGGGGGGGTAATTTATCCTCAAAGACATAATTTCTGGACCTTTCAACTACACTGAACAAAATGACTACCTCAAAAATTATGATTGAATGTATTTGGGGAAATGATTGGTGTATAAGCTAGGGGGCTGCTTGACCTCCAATCACTTTTGACTGTTAAAAAGGCCAGTAGAACTCTGATTATCAATCAAATAAGCTCCCTGTGAGGATTATACGACCATACTTTCTTTAAAAAAAAGCCTTATATCCCCACAGGACACAACTTACAATCCTTGCTCTGGGAGTTGTGGAGAAGGGGGGAGGGGGTTGTCATTCTCAAAGTCATAGTTCTAAGTTCTGTAAATTAGGTCTTTGAGGATGACAACCCCCCACAGCCCTCGGGGCAAGGGTTGTAAATTATGCCTAGGGGCATATAAGGTTTTTATATAACGCGTTGTCGTAGAAACTTCAAAAAGGGTTCATTCGATTGGAAATTGAAATGGCTAGTGCCCTTTTTAATAGTGAAAAGTCATTGGAAAGCAACTAACACCACTTCCTTGCCCACCTTTTCCCCAAACACATCCAATATAAATTTTGAGATAGCCATTTTGTTCCACGCAGTTCAAAGTTCAGGAAATTACAGCTTTGAGCAGGACACTCCCCCCACAGTCTTCAAGGCAAGGGTTTTAAGTTATGCCCTGGGGGCATATAAGGTTTTATTGAAATTTTTGTCGTAGAAACTTGAAAAAGGGCTCATTCGATTGGAAATTCAAAGGGCTAGTGCTCTTTTTAATAGTCGAAAGTGCTTGGAAAGCAACTAAAACCCCTTTCTATGCCCACCATTTCCCCAAACACATCCAATAAAGATTTTGAGATAGACATTTTGTTCCACGCAGTTCAAAGTTCAGGAGATTACAGCTTTGAGCAGGACACTCCCCCCACAGTCTTCAGGGTAAGGGTTATAAGATATGCCCTGGGGGCACATAAGGTTTTCATTGAAATCTTTGTCGTAGGAACTTGAAAAAGGGCTCATTCGATTGGGAATTCAAAGGGATATTGACCTTTTTAATAGTCGAAAGTGTTTTAAGGGCAACTAACCCCCCCCCCCCCCCTCACGCCCATATTTTCCCCAAACACACCCAATCAATATTTTAGATAGCTATTTTATGCAACGTAGTTGAAAGTCTTTGAGATTAGGTCTTTAAGGATCACACCCCCCCCAACCCTCAGGGCAAGGTTTGTAAGTTATGCCCTGGGGATATATAAGTTTTTAATTTAAAGCGTAAAAACTTCAAAAGGGTTCATTAAATTGGTAATTGATAGGGCTAGTCCCTTTTCTAATAGAAATTGATTGGAGAGTGACTAACGCCCCTCTCACGTCCACCATTTTCCCAAACACATCCAATCAAAATTTTGAGATATCCATTTTGTTCAATGAAGTTAAAAGTTCTTGAAATTAGGTCTTTTAGGATGACAACCCCCTCAGAGCCCTCAGTGAAAGGGTTGTAAGTTATGGCCTGGGGGCACATAAAGTCTATATAGAAAGTCGTTATTGAAATTTCAAAGGGCTCGTTTGATTGGAAATTAAAATTGCCCATTTTAACAAAATTTGCACTTTACTGAAAAAATACAAATGAATGTGCATTGTCAATTTAATATACATATACTGATATTTAGTAATCAAAATGTTAATATTATTGAATTTATTAAAGTTATAAAGGTTAAAAAATTTATATTTTTTTCAGTAAAGTGCAAATTATATTCAGACCATGGGAAGACATAGGGGTTTTGAACCCAACTTTTGTTAATTTCTGCTTGTTTTGAGTTTGATTTGGTTATTTATTATAATTTCTGTTCGTTTTGGGTTTCATTTATTTGTCGATGCTGATTTGTGGTAGTTTCACGCTTGGTAGATCATTTGATTTTATTTTTGCTCATTTTTTGTTTAATAGAGTTCTTTACTTTTCTTTGGAAAACTTATTTTGTGGAAAAAGTTTTTTAATTAATATATTAAAGGTTGACCATTTAAACAGAAAAAATAATCGTTTTTTTTTTATTGACTTGATGGTTTAACTCGACTATTGACTATAATTTCTGTGCTTTTTGCGTCTCATTTATTCATTGATTATAATTTCTGTATATATTAAGCTTGAAACACTACTAGACTTTATATCTGCTCATTATTTGTTTAATATTGCTCTTTACTATTTTGGAAAAAACTTTTGTTTTGGATAAAGTTTTGTTAAAGTTAATTAACTGAAGGATCAGTAACATGTAATGAATTATATCCAAGCAAATTATACCTACAGAAGCGGCAAATTGAAATTGCAAGAAATTAGTTTGAAAATTATGCATGAATTAATTTGTTCCCAATTAATTTATGTTTTTATTTTTTTCTAATTTTTTATAATTTTTTCTAATTTTTCAGCTGTCTAATTTTTTTTTTACTTCAAAAATATTCTTCAAACCTTAACTATGTTCAGTGATTCCTAGAGTTTACGCTCTGAAAGTTGATTATTGCTCAACTCACCAAATTAGACTTGATGCGTAGTTAGTGCTAAAATACCGCGTAGTTTTTTTCTCCCCCCCCCCCCACCGCGAATAGAAATAACATTTTCATATAATCTTTATTTCTGCCTAAATGCCAGGAAGCTGGAAACGCTAACGACCACTTCTGATTTTGCTCAAAGAATTTACGACCTACAAATTGAAAGGCACAAATATGAAAATTCCCAATTACATCTAGGCCTGCAATTGACAGTAAGACCCATTTTGATATTAATTGAGAAAGAAGCTTAGCAGCTATAATATATTATGACAAAATCAAGGCTAAACAAACCGGATGAATAAGTGCGGGCTTTGCAATTTTAAAGCTTAGCAATTTGGATATTGTTTGTTACAGTCGATTACAATAACCTGGTTTGAACCCTCCAGGGGCAAATATCCAGACTTTTTATTGCAAGGTAAGAGGGGTCCAAAGCCGGATAGTCAAGGGGCATTGGATATATAATAGTAGTAAACAAGTATGCAATATGAACTACACAAGCCTGGGGCATAAATATGTGGGCATTTTCAACAATACATGGCTTACCACGGGCAGTCATCTATTATTACAGAGGGTACAAGACTTACAGAGGTTCAATAGCCAAAACTAGAGATCTTCATATTGCGTACTAACTTGATTAGTATAGTAATTGGTACCAAATATAAGGAGTGATTTTCAAGGTATTCAAAGGTTTAATGTTCTTTCTATAAAATGGTTAACAGTCAAGCTTTCGGTTATTAGCATTCAATGGATGGTTTAATGATGGCATATGCTATTAGATACCAAAAAGTTGAATCGTTTGCCAAAAAATTTTCTATAAGCAAAAAGGTATTCCATTAATGTAACTCTGCACTGAATGATCTTAATTGGTGATTGAATAATAGGGGTGAAACAGAGGTAGATAACATTTTTAATTGGATTGTATGAAGGTGGTAAAAAAGGTTTAAACTGCGTACCAGTTAAGGTAAGCAGGAAGGAGTTGCTAACTCATAGGCAATTTATTATAAATTTGGAATAACATCCTAGGCATCAATCTACGGAAACAATGAACTATGACAAGATAACCTTGTGACTTGGCCTAGCTTTACTTCTTGGATGTGTTCTGTATTATACACACATACTGTTTGAACAGTGTTGTCAATATAAAATATGCTCTAACATTATAGCATACTAAAAGGTGAGACTAATAGTAATGTAAATGCCAAAAAAGGAATTTTAATAAAGAAATTCAGAACAATCCATAGAAATCCTTAGAAATAAACTAGTGAGATGATTAGAGGTTTGAAGCATCAAGGACCACAAGCTTCAATGACCCTAACACCAAGGAC
Source organism: Artemia sp. Qi Xiang Cuo (assembly GCF_049724085.1). Lineage (NCBI taxonomy): Eukaryota > Metazoa > Arthropoda > Branchiopoda > Anostraca > Artemiidae > Artemia > Artemia sp. Qi Xiang Cuo. The sequence continues at coordinate 7,342 of NW_028297454.1, forward strand.
CTCAACTTTCAAAGGTCCCATATCCCCAATCTCCAAGGGGATCCCTCACCCCAACTTTTGGTCCCCCCCCCATTTTTTATACTTTTTTTGAAGTTTCTTTTTAACTTTTTTTATTATTTTTTTGCACGATATATTTTTTTCAATTTTTTTTTACATATCTTCGAATGAGATAAAACATGCTTAAAGCATAAGAAATTCACATTTAATATTTTCCAAATTCGAAACGAGAATCATATAGGGGAGAGTCGGGTATGTTGGGACTCGGGTCCGTTGAGACACGTGTACTTTTGACAGAAAACTTCAAGCTAAAAATCTGCCGCTACTCACACCTCAAACGTCATCTCTTGGACTATCTGTGGATGAAGTATAGTAGTCGCATGTGCAACTTTTTATCACAAAATTTAGGTAAGAATTTTGTATGCAACTAACCCCCCCCCCCACCTTCTTTTCCCAAACCCATCTGATAAAAGATTTTGAGATAGACATTTTGTTAAAGAAATAGTTCAAAAATAGGGCCCGGGGGAAGGTGTTTTAAGTTATGCTCTAAAGGCAGGTATGGTTCTTATAAAAGGGATGTTCGTATAAGCTTCATAGAGGGCTCATTTGATTGGAAATTGAAAGTCCTAGTTCACTTTTTGACAGTCAAGGGATCTAAGGGAAACTAGCCCCCATCTCTTTTTTCCCCAAACCCATCCGCTACAAATTTTGAAACAGCCACTTTTTTAAAAATTGTTCAAAAATTAGGTAACAAAAACTTCGGTGTCAATACAATCACCCAGGATGCGGGGGTAGACATTTTAAGTATTATCCTGGGGGCGTATATGGCTCTTATAAAAGGGATGCTTGTATACTCTTCAGAGAGGGCTAATTTGCTTGGAAATTGAAAGTGCTAGTTTTGTTTTTAAGAGTCAAAAGAGGTCAGAAGGCAACTATTTCCCCCCGCTACACCCCTTTCCCCCGAATGCATCCGATAAAAGATTTTTAGATAGCCATTTTTTTAAAAATAGTTCAAAGCTCAGATAAAAAAAAACTCTGGTGTCGACACAACCACCCAGGGCCCAGGGGCAGGTGTTGCAAGTTATAGCAGCATATATGGTTCTTATGGAATGGCTGCTCGTGTAAATTTCATAGAGGGCTCTTCGAATGGAAATTGGAAATTCTAGTTCAATTTGTAAGAGTAAAAAGAGATCGGAGGGCCTCTAGCTCCCACCCCTTTTTCCCAAACCCATCCGATACAAATTTCAAGATGGTCATTTTTAAAAAATAGTTCAAAGGTCAGATAACAAAAAACCCAGTGTGAAGACAGCCCCCCTGGTCTCGGAGGGAAGGTATTGTAACCTATGTCCTGGGGCGGTATATGGTTCTTATGAAGGGGGTGCTCGTATAAACTTCAGAGGGGGCTCATTTCAATTGAAATTAAAAATTCCAGTTAATTTTGTAAAAAATATCAGAGGATAAAAAGCCCCACCCGCCCTCCACGCCTTTGGGTTTATTGGATGAGTCAGATGGGTTTAAAAAAATTGGAAGTCACCATTTTGTCACAAATAGTTAAAAAATCAGATATTAAAACTCCGGGTTGACACAATCCCCCAGGGCCGAGGGACAGGCGTTGTAAGTTATACTCTGGGGATATATATATGGTTCTTATAGAAGGGATGCTCGTCTAAACTTCAGAGAGGGCTCATTTGATTGAAAACAGCAAGTTCTAGTTTATCTTTAAAGAGTCAAAAGAGACCGACGGGAAATCAGGCAATCCCCAACGCCCTTTTTTCCCAAACCCATCCAATAAAAATTTGTAGATAGCCTTTTTGTTAAAAACAGTTCAAACATAAGATAAAATAAATTCCGAGGTTGACACAAACCCATTTTTGCTTTGATATTGTTACTTTGATACCAATTTTGATACTTTAATGAACATCTTATTTTATCTTAACTTACATGAACATCTTAACTTACAACCCTTGCCCCGAGGGTTGTGGGGGAGTTGTCATCCTCAAAAACCTAATTTCCAGAAATTAAAACTACGTTTAATAAAATGGCTGTCTCAAAATCTTGATTGGATGTGTTTGGGGAAAAGGTAGGTGTGAAAGGAGGGTTAGTTGCCCTCAAATCACTTTTGACTATTAAAAAGGAGAGTAGCCCTTTTAATTTCCAATCGAATGAGCCTTTTATGAAGTTTCTACGACACCGCCTTCTATAAAAAACCGTATATGCCCCCAGGGTATAACTTAAAACCCTTGCATTGAGGGTTGTGGGGGAGTTTCCTCCTCAAAAACATATTTTCTATCTGAAAATCTTCTTTGAGAAAATTCAGAAGAGAACTTGAACTTTTCACCACTTCTTTGAGAAAATATAGATTTAAAACAGAATTTTTTCTCTTCTTGGAGCAAGAATTCAGAATCGAAATATCCATGGTAAAATTTAGAACAGAACTTTAAATTTTTTCATCCCTTTGAGAAAAACCATAACTGATCTGAAACTTATTTCTTTTTCATTGAGAAAATTCTGAAGAGAACTTGAACTTTTCTTCATTTCATTGAGAAAATTAGAATTAAAGTGAAACTTTTTGTCATTGAAAATATACAAAATCATAGCAAAACTTTTCCCATCTTCTATAGAAAAATTTAGAACAGAACTTTAAATTTTTTATGTCTTTTGA
>NW_028297454.1:15000-16923 GCF_049724085.1 Artemia sp. Qi Xiang Cuo
TGTGTCTGTGTGTGTCTGTGTGTGTCTGTGTGTGTCTGTGTGTGTCTGTGTGTGTCTGGGTGTGTCTGAGAGTCTCTCAGAGGGTCAGTGATTGTCTCTTATTGACTGTGTCTTAATGTGATTGAGTTTCATTGACAGAGTGATACTGTGAGTTACTGTGTTTGTCTGTGTTTCACAGTATGTTTCTTTTAGTGTGTGGTTTGGTCGGGGTGGGTCGGGGTGGGTCGGGGTGTGTCGGTGTGTGTCTGTGTGGGTCGGTGTGTGTCTGTGTGGGTCTGTGTGTGTCGGTGTGTGTCTGTGTGTGTCTGTGTGTGTCTGTGTGTGTCTGTGTGTGTCTGTGTGTGTCTGTGTGTGTCTGTGTGTGTCTGTGTGTGTCTGTGTGTGTCTGTGTGTGTCTGTGTGTGTCTGTGTGTGTCTGTGTGTGTCTGTGTGTGTCTGTGTGTGTCTGTGTGTGTCTGTTTGTGTCTTTGTGTGTCTGTGTGTGAATGACTGTGAATGTCAGTGAATTAGAGAGAAACAGAGTGAATTAGACACTCTGAGTGTCTCTCAGTTTGTCTGAGTGTGTCTGTGTGTGTCTGTGTGTGTCTGTGTGTGTCTGTGTGTGTCTGTGTGTGTCTGTGTGTGTCTGTGTGTGTCTGTGTGTGTCTGTGTGTGTCTGTGTGTGTCTGTGTGTGTCTGTGTGTGTCTGTGTGTGTCTGTGTGTGTCTGTGTGTGTCTGTGTGTGTCTGTGTGTGTCTGTGTGTGTCTGTGTGTGTCTGTGTGTGTCTGTGTGTGTCTGTGTGTGTCTGTGTGTGTCTGTGTGTGTCTGTGTGTGTCTGTGTGTGTCTGTGTGTGTCTGTGTGTGTCTGTGTGTGTCTGTGTGTGTCTGTGTGTGTGTCTGTGTGTGTCTGTGTGTGTCTGTGTGTGTCTGTGTGTGTCTGTGTGTGTCTGTGTGTGTCTGTGTGTGTCTGTGTGTGTCTGTGTGTGTCTGTGTGTGTCTGTGTGTGTCTGTGTGTGTCTGTGTGTGTCTGTGTGTGTCTGTGTGTGTCTGTGTGTGTCTGTGTGTGTCTGTGTGTGTCTGTGTGTGTCTGTGTGTGTCTGTGTGTGTCTGTGTGTGTCTGTGTGTGTCTGTGTGTGTCTGTGTGTGTCTGTGTGTGTCTGTGTGTGTCTGTGTGTGTCTGTGTGTGTCTGTGTGTGTCTGTGTGTGTCTGTGTGTGTCTGTGTGTGTCTGTGTGTGTCTGTGTGTGTCTGTGTGTGTCTGTGTGTGTCTGTGTGTGTCTGTGTGTGTCTGTGTGTGTCTGTGTGTGTCTGTGTGTGTCTGTGTGTGTCTGTGTGTGTCTGTGTGTGTCTGTGTGTGTCTGTGTGTGTCTGTGTGTGTCTGTGTGTGTCTGTGTGTGTCTGTGTGTGTCTGTGTGTGTCTGTGTGTGTCTGTGTGTGTCTGTGTGTGTCTGTGTGTGTCTGTGTGTGTCTGTGTGTGTCTGTGTGTGTCTGTGTGTGTCTGTGTGTGTCTGTGTGTGTCTGTGTGTGTCTGTGTGTGTCTGTGTGTGTCTGTGTGTGTCTGTGTGTGTCTGTGTGTGTCTGTGTGTGTCTGTGTGTGTCTCTGTGTGTCTGTGTGTGTGTGTGTCAGTGGGAGTCATTCTGAGTCATTCATAGACATGGGGATAAATAGTGAGAAAGTTTGATACAGAGATTGACTTTATGATTATGTGAGTTTGTGGTTGTTACTTTGAGTTTATTTGTGTGTGTTTGTGTGTATGTGTGTGTCTGTGTGTGTCTGTGTGTGTCTGTGTGTGTCTGTGTGTGTCTGTGTGTGTCTGTGTGTGTCTGTGTGTGTCTGTGTGTGTCTGTGTGTGTCTGTGTGTGTCTGTGTGTGTCTGTGTGTGTCTGTGTGTGTCTGTGTGTGTCTGTGTGTGTCTGTGTGTGTCTGTGTGTGTCTGTGTGTGT
>NW_028297454.1:17423-32902 GCF_049724085.1 Artemia sp. Qi Xiang Cuo
TCGTTCCTCTTGGCAGGCAAATGACCCTGGTAACCCCAATTCGTTGAAAACCTACATACATATCTATGCCTTAGGCGTAGGGTTCAAATATATAGACGCCTGGCCCGTGGTAAGGCTTATTACGCAATCACTGGTGAAACGAATTGGCCCATTACTACTCTTGTATACAGTACACTCATGTCATGTGCAGCAACTCATTGCTGACAGCCTTAGTAAAAACTGAGTCCACTACTTAATATATTTGTTCGATACGTGTGCATTGTTTATTTATGTATTTTGTAATGTTTTGAATTTAAGCGAGTAACGTCTTTGCTAAATAGTAACTTTTCTTTGTTATCGCTTGAAGAAAATTTTTCTATTGAAGACTTAGGGAAGGAACGGGATGTCTTCACTTTTTAACTGTTTGGTACATCTCCCCCCATAAAGTAGAAGAGCACATGCACATGTGATCCCAGGATTGGAACAGCTGGACTGCTAAATATTCTGTAAATTATTAAATACAGAATAAGTGCGTCCGTAGGCTCAGTAATGTAAGATGGACAAACTTTCGATTCCTTAACCAGTTCCATAAAAGCCCGCTTTGTCCAACTCTCTTCTTGATGTGTTTTATAACACTATTAAAAATATAATTTGTATCGATTTTATTTGGTTATAACAGGCTAATAAAATCAATGAACGGCAGAGCTCTTTAATTTCTTTCTTTGGCTCAGAAATAACTCTTAAAAAGCAACGGAAGGTGGAACAAGAAAAAGAAGATATTGAAAAGGGATTTGATTCCCATCTACGCCTTCTTATAGTAACACAATACTAGAAAGTGAAGACAATCTTAACAGGGAAATTAGCTTTACTATGAACAAATTAATTAAGAAACGTGATCCAGTTAATGGTCCAGCCTTGGCTTCGGCTCATATTTTGATGGCTAACGGTAGAAAATTCGGTAGAATAGAACCATCGGAATTCTCAGACATCTTTGTCATTTAGGCTCCTCTTTTAACATCAAATTTAGGCTCCTCTTTTTCACAAGTTTTCCAACACCCCTTTCCACCCCATAGGTGGTTTGTGAGGAGGGAGGTTGAAGGGGAATTCACCCCCAGCGCAGAAATTTTAGGGACACAAATCTGAAATAAATAATCTAACATTTATCATTTTGTAGTTTTTGAAATTTTATCTTTATCAAAATAAAGTAGAGGTCGTAGTTGTCAGTAAGTTACTTACTACCTGTAATACTTGACTATTGCATTAGTTTTTTCCAGTAATCTTGAATATCACAGTGATTTTCTTCTTCTTCTTTTTTTGTACATGATACTCAAGTCATTTAGAGGGTTTGAGAGAGAGGGAATAGCAGCAGTGTCATTTTAAAGCCTAAATTAGCCTCGTAAAAGGATTTCATTTTATTTGTTCGCCATTGCGATATTATGACACATAAAAAGCCCACTGCTCAACAATACAATTCGTTTTCAGTAAAGCACAATTGACAAATAAGTATTTAAAGTTAGAATTATCATATGACTGATGAGAAATATCATATGTATTTCTGATCATCATAAATTTGGCACGGCTCAATTTCTTTGAAAAAATCCTTTTTTTTGGGAAATGTTTGAAACAGCAGCTGCAAAAATTGAACTATCTAGGAATTATATGATAATAGCCCAAAATTGTGTAGAGGAAATTGTGTTATTTCTAGGTGTAGGCCTATACAAGTCCCCTGGGTTCGTGCCTGTTAGGCCCAGCGCCCACGGGGCAACTGTTGTGAGACTAGAATTGCTAACCGATTGCGCACGCAATTTTTTTTTGTAACCATGGCCTTGAAGTAAAGTGGGGGCCCGCCCACGAGGCAATTCTGATGAGACTGATTTCCAATGAGTATAAAACTAGCTCCGTATGAGTCTCCAGCCGTGGTAACAGCTGCGTTGCAGTGTTGTCCAACACATTTTCGGGAATTATCGCGTTGATATTAACCAATTACTTTGACTCTCAAGATGTCAGACCAGGAATTAAACGAAGGAATTCGTAGGAAAAGTGGAGAAGCATGAAGAGCTGTACAACTATAAACTTCCAGCGTACTCGAGGAAAGACGTGACAGAGAAAGCTTGGCAAATGGTGGCAGCTGAAGTAAACATGTCAGGTAAGAAAGTTTACAATTTATATTTCAGAATGTATAATTGAGTCTTTTTATGGAAATATGAAGTTTTGCAAAATTGCTTATTTTACAGTTAAAAACGAAAGAAGAAGAAAAGGGCTTTCTCGATGAAAAGTTTCAAACAGGACACTCAAAGTGTGCCATTTTTACTAGTTTTTTTTGGTAAATAATGAGCTTTATAAACTTAATAGAAACCAGACTTATAGCTTCATAAATCTAGGTCTCCTCAATACCAGACAATTTATGATTAAACCCACTACGATACGGCCAAAGGATAAAATACACTTTTTATTTGACAATTAAAAAAAAATAAACGTTTCAAAAATAGCGTAATGCTACTCCATATTTTGCCTTCCTAATAAGAGTTTCCATTGCCAGGGTAGCGAAGCGCGAGGAGAAAGGAGGTAGTTTGCCAGATAATTCCTTAAATTAGTTGGTGAAGATACTTTATTTGTCACCAGGTTTCGTATGTGTATGTCGAATGGTACATCCACCACTATTTCCTAAGTTGCATGGTCTTGAGTCCTGTACTTCATTCCCTCTCGTTTCCGTACGAAATTGTGAAGGATGTAGGCCACTTTTATTTTGTTATTCATTCAATTAGACAAACACAAATGATCCGCAGCCACTCGCGTCCTTGGGCGGAGACACGTTTCATTTTGGTTGTAAACTGGTCGTAAACCAGTTGCAGATGAGACTAGTTTCCAACCGTTGTCTTGAAACAGTTGCCCCGTGCGCGCTGGGCCTTAATGTTCTTTCCTTACGGATATAAAAATGGGTTTTTACCAAAGCATAAAAGTTGGATGGTCTTTAGAACAAAGATTTCTATGTCGAAGAGTAAGTTTAATTTAAAACAGTGAAAACTGGCCCTGGTGACGACAAAAAAAAAACATTAACGTCAACTAGTGTTTGGTGTTTCATGGCAGTTTTTAGCATAATAATAAGGCAAAGTTAGTATTATTAGTGTAATTGGCAATATAAGCGTAGCAATAAGCACCTGATCTCAGTTTCTGAAGAAACAAACAACTCCAAAGCATGAAAAAATGGTAAGAAACACCAAAGGCTGGATGGCGTTGGGGATTTTTTGAAACCACTAGCGCCGGTTTACATATTTATACGTAGTCCATGCTCTTTGTTCTAGGTTACAATTTGGTTACAAGGGACTAAAAAAAAAAAAAAAAAAAAAAAAAAAAAAATTCGAATTAATTTATCGGTTGGCTAGGAAACACCTCTGGCAAGTCGTTTACATGAAAAGCGAGGGACGAATATCTTAACCCCTTTGAGCAGGTAAAGAATAATAATATTGTTTGAATGACTATACCTGGCAAAACAATTTTGGTGAGGTGTTGAAAGAGACGGCGGCCTACCTAATACAAACTACGTTTCTTAAAAGTTTGAATGTCAATATTCAAAGAGGTTAAAGGGATCTAACTGTTTGAACTACTATGACCATTAGAAAATTTTACAGTGTAGTTAGTTTCAAACAATATTTAATTTATGATTTATTTCAACTAAAGCCTCGTCACACACAAATTCAGAAAGTTACAGCTGCCAAAATAATATTATGCGGGTCAATGCCAAATATAGGCTGGAAAATCATAATGAACCTATCATAACAACAATATTCATAACTTTTTATCTTGACTTAGATATTTGGGCGATAAAGAACGACGATCTTCAAAAATCTCTTCAGAGATTGAAGAAACACTTGAGCAAATTTAATTGTTTTAACCAGTTATAAAATATTCAATTTGGTTTATAAAAAATTCCCCTAGCAATATAGACTAAGAATCTTCCAGCACTTGTGAAGGTACTTAAAGACATTAAAAATTTAATTAGCAAGATAAAAAAAAAAACGAGTCAATATTTCATGTCTTTTAAGCGACATTTCTCCAAGAAAATGTCACAAAACAAATATACTGGTGTACATTTTGTGGTTCATTCATCATTTAAAAGCTACGGCAGCATTGTCTCTTTCCAGGGAGAAAAGATTATTTTATCTGTAGAATAGTGTTTTTAAGTAAGAGTTACGCAATTGAAAGTACCATGAACAGCATCAGAATTGAAAAGTTTGACGATTTTAAAACGAAATTTCATAAGAAGAGTCTTTTCGAAAACTGGCTCTAGGCTCTGTACACCCTCAGGAATAGCCAACTACTCTTGAATCTGAAGCGATGAAGTGAAGTGAACCTACCTAAGGTGATAACCGTTGAGTAAGACTAATAACTAAAATCAAAGTTAAAAAATAAAATGTACTGAAAGAGGCAAAATATATCCTAATATATACAACTTAAGAACCTAATTAAAAAGTTTCTTTTCATGAATTTGGATATAATAAATGTTCGAGAGAAACGTATTTCTGTGTTTTTTTTTATATAATGGTTTTCGATTCTTTTTTTTTTTTTAAGAGTTGTATTTTCTTTCTATATTTTTTTAGTGAGTTCCCTTTTTTTTCTGTTCGGTATGATGATGAATAGGCATGAGTGTTGTCCCACCGGTCGCTTTTTCAATCATTTTTTCGCTTTACGCACGTCTGCTCTTTTTCTGTGCAACAACGGCGTGAACTGTCACAGTTGCAACACGTGCAGCTGCAACGAGTCACATATAGCAGATGATGCGGAGTAGGTCCGATGTATGTCATGATTGGGGTGACGCATCCGTCACGTAATTGCCAACTCCAGTCTTTTGGGTCGAGTTCTGACGCAGTATTACGCCATTCCATTACCTGATAGAAGACTATAAAAATGAAATTTCAAAGCTGATGGAGTTAGTAGAAGTCTCTCTGGGTTCACAAAAATTGATGTCTTTGAGCTGTTGAGTTTTTCAAAAATCCCTTTACCTAGCTTTGCTGAGACCCTCCCCTTTCTTAGCCTTGTAGAAACACAGCAGAATATTTTCACCGTCTTGCTGGACATCTTCCTTCGTAGAGCGCGGATTAAGGAATACTTCACAGTTATTCCTAAATTCTTCATGGCTTTTCAGGAATGGCAGGACAGCCTGCTTTCCTATTCCAAACAAACGGGACGTCGTGTCGCAACCAAGAAAAGCGTGGCCAACAAGAATAGAGTAAAAAACCTGTCCTAGTGATCTTTTGATAAAGTTGATGTGCCAATTTTTAGTTGGCAACACTCTTGACTTGATACTGGTTTAGAAGTAGAGATCCCTGGCTTCCAGAGGCAGGTGATGGAGGAGAATGATCAAAAAATCAGTGTCGTTTCCGAATACTCCGGATACCCTTTCATTGGCCGCATTAACACCTGTAAATGCAATCAGAATGCCCCCATCTCTCTCTCCATGAAGGAAAGTGAGGCCGGTTTGGACAACTTTCTTACCAATGGCTCGAATAATCTTTTGCTTATGGTTGGGATTCCGCAAGAAATCCTCCTTCTTCCTTTGCAGCTTCATACTCAGTGTGAAATTGACGGTCGGACACTGGATACCTTTTGTTCGTCTAGTATAGGTGACATCTTTGGTAGACGGACCTGAAGTGTAACCATCAAAGATGATGGAAGGGTTTGAATACTTCTGTGTCATGAATAAACCTAACTTGCAAATCTGTTCGGAAGATTTTTCTGTTTTCCATGAAATATGCTGGAGCAGCCTTCCACCATTAATCCCGTATTTTTCCAGCTCTTTTGATAGGACGTTCACAAGTTCTGTCTTTGCCAATTTCAGAATAGCCTTCGCTAGTTCCGCTTTATCTGGCTGTCGCGGCAGGCTTGACGATTCGAAAAGGGCAGAAGGGTAGCTTGAGAGTTTGAATCTGAGAGTTTCTTCCATATCCTCTCTGACTGTAGTTGCCGCTGCTGCAAGATGTTGGAATAGAAAACTTGCGTCGATTTGTATGTCTTCACCGTCAGCATCGTAATCGCTTTGCTTTTACGCTTGAAGATGTAGTGATCGGCATCAGCGTCGTCCATTGACTTCACAATTTCTTTTCCTATCGCCTTTGCTGCATCCATGTTCACATCCCTTAATGCTGTCATACCATTCGATAAATATTGCGCAATTGAGTGCAGTTGTCATACGGACAGGACTGTGCAAAAAGAGCTACTAAAGCCTTTACGTCCTTTCTATTCAAGAAAGTCTTGCGGAAACGTGCTGGTCACATGACATGTACTCAACGCCGGTGAGAGACTGCATAAGCTCATCGTGAGTCCCATGCTTGTTTTCAGTAACCTCATCAGTACTTGCTCAATTACTAAGCAGGAAGAGAGCCTAGCCGAAAATCTATCGCTTCTTTGAATGACAAACATCCCATCTGCAATGTCTTTATACAGCTTCTGGTTACTTTCTTTCAGCTCTTCCATTTGCTGAATAAGTATTCTCACCGATATCGTATACAGGTTGTGGCCTGCAGCTGCAAAGTAAGGGAGCATCTCAGAGAGTGCTTGAAGATACTGCACCCAGTTTCCAGTCCGTTCTACCCTGATGGTCTTCTTAAGCACTCCGAACATTTCTGGATACTGAAGCCATATTTTGCAGTCCTGTTGTTCTCCAGCGTGTCTTGAAACTCCATCATTCGTGTTTGGATTCGACGCACTACGTCTGCATTGGATGCGTCTTCAAGGGTTACTTCCTCATTCATTAGAGCCATACATATTGCCGACTCTTCTGCTAAGTCTTGACGACTCAAACGTATGTCATCTGTGCAGTCGAAACCATACGATTTGCAAATGAGAGTGATCTGCAATGCTGAATCTATAAGCTCGTGCGCTCTCATGGCTCTTGAAACAGCCTTACCGCTAAGGATATGCTTAATGGTGTTACCGGCATATAGGCATTCGAGCATTCTTTTATTCCTGTTTCCGTCATCAAGTGCCCGATCGCTCCAAGAAATCTCATACTGCAATGGAGACCACCGATCATTGTAACTGCTGCCTTGAGAGGACTATCAGCAGGCTCAGAATTGATGATGTTCACCGCTTTCATGTACAAAGGTTGGTCGAAAGTAACAACTGGTACCATTCCGTGATGGCGTGCTTTATCGGAAATAAAACGTAAGATCGTGTATACACAAGAAAGATCGGAGGAATCATATTCGATCATAGGCAGAAAAACAATCGACGAAGCACCTTTGTGTGACCCAGGGTGAATTCCTTGCATAAATCCACTTCATCCGACCCGTTTCGTGTCATGTATCCAGCTTACATACCATAGTAGGTCAATGCCATCGATCTTGTCGTCATAGGTGATGGTCGCGATGGATTTTTACACAAGACTGTTCTCCTGTTTGCTCCTCTTGTAGAAGTAGAAAGGCACTTGTCCAACCGATAGTGCCAATGTCGTGGTCGACATTGTCGCCAATGAACTGGATGAAGGTTTTAGAAGTCATCCCTGGAAATACATTACCATAAGTTACTGCGGCTGAACGCTCGAATCGAAGCACTTCAGAATAAGAAGTAGAAAAACCTAGCCTATTCAGCTGGTGTATGAGAAAAGGTGAACCAGATTGCTGATGTAGCTGGACTCTAAGGTATACTTGTAAGGGAGCGAGCAAAGATCGGCAAGCCTGCATTATTGCTTGGTCGATTGAACCTAACAGTAGGTAGTGAATCTCAAGCAAGCAGGAAAAGAGAAGCACCAGGGAATAGGATATTAAACTCTCGTCAAAACGGTGTTAGAGGGTTTGAAAACTGAGTTGATAGACCTTTATCTCCTCTCTAAACTATGTAGAGCCGTCTGACTATCTTTTCTCTTTAGAGGATATTTTGATTCCCCCCTCTATTTCCCTTGTAACTGGAAAACGGGAGGGAAATGCTAATGACAGAACAATCAAAGTAAGATATTCATTCTTCTCGCACTGGGAAACCCCAGAAAACAAGTCTTGTAGACTGCTGTAACGGATCTTTATTTACCCCCTCTTTTTCCCCTGTAACGGGGGAACAACTTATTACACAGCAATAAAAAAACGCATATTCGATTTTCTTGGAATTAAGAGCATTAGGAATCCCATTCTCAGCATCAAAAACTACCGGTCATAAATTTTCTAGTTTTCCCCTGGATTTACGCCTTTCCCCCATTTTTCACTCTTTTCCGCCAAAGGGATTCTTGGTGACTTTTTGTATGTTGTACAGAATTTTTTTTTCTCTACAAAATGGTGTGAAAATCATTTATATTGCAATTTTGTACCAGATCGTCGATTTTTTCCGTAGATTTACTGGACTATACATAGAACATGGCTCGGTACCTTGAATATCTTATCATCAATGGGAACTGAAGGCTATCATCAATGGGATAATGATAGGTAAGTCATTTCTCACTTGAGCAACAATACTGAGTAGCAAAGTTTCGTTTATGTCCCATTCAATCTTGCCTGGACCTTCCCTACTGCAGTTGTAGCAGTTGCGGTTGTCTGCTACAAACCCATATACAAGTTATTTGTTTCCCAGGTCTCACTTCCCTTGGCGTATGTTACCTGATAAGGATATATGAATCCTTATAAGGCTTCATAAGCTCAACAAGAGTGTTTTTTCTTATTTCTCTGCCGTAATTGTTTTACAGTGGCGTTAAGTGATAACGCTTATGAAAAAAAAGTAACGTTAAGTCTACAGTTTTTTTTTCTGGCTACAATAAATGTGTGAATACAATATTGAATTTTCCCAAAAGAAAAAAAAACTTGTCATGAAATAAAGAGTCTGGTGTAATATATTTTCCTTTTTTCAATTCATAATAAAGGAGGAGTGACTTTAAATTAATGTCGATAGAGGGAATTGAAATAAAGGTGTTGGAGAGCTAAAAAAAAAATCGAATGGAAGTTGCAACAGCTTACCAAAAAAACAGTCAAATATAAGTATACTCGGTAGTAGTAAAAAAAAAATTATTTTTTCCAGATTGTGGATGTTTTTGTCCTATTTTTCGTTTCTTTTTATGATGATTTAATGTCAGTAAATAACAAATCTCGGGAAAGTTTAGGAATTTCTTGAGACGTTTTTTTTTTTTTTTTGCAAAAAAAAAAATATATCAAAACCCGATAGGTATAAATAAAATACTTGTGCATGTATTAAAAAAACGTTCCTCTAAACAGCTCCATTGTACATTCTAAACTTGTTGATATTTGACTTTTTTTTTAAATACTTGGCAATGAAGCGCTAACTTTACCAACAAATTAAGAGAGGACGACAAACTGACAAGAGAGAGAATAAAACCTCGTCTCCAAATAAATAACAAAGACCGCCTTCTAGTGCTACCTAGCAAATCAGGAAGCTATCTATAACAATACTTTAATATAAATTAAACAATACTTGTTTTTATAATATCTACCACTGCTACCTTACTTTGAGCCACAAGTGTAAAATGGCACAATAGCATTGAGGTATTTTATAAGTTGAAAAAAAACTATGAACTTGCAGAAAAATCTAGGTTAGATCCATCTAAGAACTAAATTAAAATCCTAATTTTAGTTACTTAGGATCAAAGAAGATTTTAGATTGTTTTGAATTTTAGTTCTGCAGGATAGCGCTGCACTGTCAGTGGCATCAGCAGTTTTTCATACATAGCACACTCACATTAAAGTGCCAAAGATTCCTGTCTATTCACTTTGTTATTTTCTTTTGGCAATTCCTCCAAGAAATTTGTGCCCAAATAAACGCTAATTCACATTTTCTAGAAATTCTCCGGGCATCCTTAGTGAATGGAACCGATACAAATTAAGCATTAAGGACAAAAAAGGTACAAGGAATGCCACTGGACTTTACAGTTCCAACCAGCGGTGCTAATCGTCATCTCGCGGCCCTTCATCCAGGAAGGGCAATAGGAGGTTAAGGGGCCTGCCATCCTTTTCTTTCACACACCCTTCCTAGTTTACCTTCCCTGAATTTTTTCAAGTACCCATTTAGACCTGGGTCGACTCTGGCTTAGCTTACAGTCACACCGCTGACCCTCGTTCCCAACCAAATAATCGGCCACATCAGGACTTGGACCCCATCCTGAAGGACATACGATTACAAGTCTAGCACGCCAACCACTAAGCTAGAGCGAGAACATTCAGAACAACAACAAGAACAATTCATAATAGGAAAACGTACTTACCAAGTAAGGCTTGAAAAAGTCTAGATTTGAAAATTCGTATTACTTTCTCAATAGCTGCTCTGAGATTCGTATCCTCCGGCGAACTAAGACGACTATGATAGTCTTCCAGCAGCTCTAAAGCTCGGTGGGCCTCTAAATGTAATGGATAAATATGTTTTAGTACCTAGATTAATATAGTATGACTTGTCTGATTAAATAACAAGACTAATGAAAAAAATCAGGATTCATCAGAAATTACAGCCAAATTTTTCACGCAAACTTGTCTGTCAAACTAAAATTTGTAGCCTGCACACTTGATTGAATCCCCAGTCCGTTCTCCCGCATCTTATTTAATTCTTGAAATAATTAAATTATGTGGTTTCTACAAAAAAAAACTTTTTTTACATCCAGAAATGGTTGCAAACCATAGCTACGGAAGCTGCATACTGCATTATTTTTTCTGTTCTTTGGAGACCTATTAAGGACCTTTACTAAGCAGACATACTTCAACTATTGCTGGCAGCTCATCATAGCACCAAACCACCTGAGGCCATCAGGCTAGGCACGCCCCTCCTTAAACCCAATCCGTTCAAGGCTCTTTACTTTCTCTCGTAACGTTTCTATTAACTTTTGAATATTTTTTCACCCTATTGAAAAACATCACCCTTTTCCTTTAATCCCAAATGGGTTGCCTGAAAGCACAACTTTTGAACAACTATCATCCTACATACGTAAAACGTGACCCAAGTTTCTCAACTTTCCTTTACTTGTACCCCAGACAGAAGATTCGAGCAGGATTTTTCGTAGAGCTTACTGTTTGTTATATAATTGTTAAATTTCGCTTCCTACTTGAAAAAAAGAAGAAGAAAGATTTAAAATAATCTTCCCAGGTCCTGGCAATTGGGTTTTTTACAGGTCGGCAGACCATTCTTCTAATGTACCTGGACTTACCACTGCATTTTTCATCTTCAAGTTGACATCGGATACACATTACACAATTTATTTTGACCGCTTCCTTTTTGGCTCGGAACTCAAACTATTTGGGCCTCCATCACCCACTATTTTTCGCCAAATTGACTCAGGAACAAATATCCCGCAAGAATACAAATACTAGCCTACACATTTCACAATCCAGTGCGTCAAAAACGTAGGAATGGAATCAGCAACGTCCAAATCAGCACCAGACAATCGAACGACAACACTTGACAAATTGAAATGCTAATCAATTAATTCGTTTTTTTAATGCTCTGTAAGATACATAAAAATATCTATGCAGCCTCTGCAGTCAATGACGCGGTCGTTAGGTAAATTTCACTACTAGTAGGAAAATGAGCGTTTCTTTTTTTCTAGAAAAGAAACATCTGCGTAGCCTTATTAATATGATTACAACTGACGGTTTTAAAAATTAATCAAAGTTAGAAAAAAAGAGGGGTATTGGCAGTCCCTTGCCTCTGATAAAGAAATCTGGAGCAGACGACATCCATGCAAAAAAGGGGAATGTCTGTCTCACGCCTGTAAATAGAGGGAGGTAGGCAGACATCTCCCTCCCCCCCCCCCCAAAAAAAAACAGTGAATTAATGGATATTTCATCAACCAGAAAGCCACCCATATCTTACATACGCAATTTTGTCCGTATTTTATAAATGATATGACATATATTATCTTCCAATACGTTCTCCACATAATATACTGAGAATAGAGCCAAATTGTTCTTCTTTTTAACATACAGATGGGCCAGTCTTCGATGTTTATTTTTATTTGATTTCATCTTTCTTTAAGATACTACCAAAAAACTAATAAAGTATGAACTTTATTGGAATTAACAACTAATCCTATAAAAAAAGTCCCTTTTGGGAAAATAAAAAGCTAATAAAGAAAATTGAGTCCTAGGCAACCGGAAAATTCGGATAAGAACATAATATATTTATCAACAGTTCTCAGATCGAAGGCGCACCCAACGGTTTTTACATATTTAAAGAACAAGGTTGTTAATTAATCTAACTTTTAATCAAAAGATTTTTTCTTGGATGTGTTGATATGAGAACATTTTTGGGCCATTTTCCAATTTTAGGGTCTTTGCCCATTTCATAGGGTGAAGTCTTCGGACCTCCCCTCCCCCTTCTACTCCAGTGTGTACATGCACGAAGGAAGAACTGACATCTCGAAAAAGGCTGGTTAAAAAATACATATGAATGTAGATAGAAATAATTTCTTAGACCCTACTGAATTTTTATTTAAAATGAAATGAAAAGATACAAAGAACCGGGCAAATAATTTTTAACAAAGACAGTGAAGCTATGATACAAATAGATCCAAATATTTCAAGTTCACACAAAGAATTATCCTTCAACAGGAATATAAAAAAAGGAAAAAAAGAAAAGAAAAACTAAGTTTTAAGCAAAATAAAATACTCTGGTAAAAAATAACAGATAAGAACTAAAATACAAAAAAATGTAGTTAGGGTGCCACGAAAACAAGATGAAAACCAAATCTAAACAAAAAGAATAAAAATTATCAATTAAGCATACTGTATATTGTACCAAATATGACATAATTAGTTGTCTTCTGACAGTCATGCTTGCAGCAATAGCTGCAAGCAAGTAAAGAGCGAACCTCGGCCCTTACTAACCGCAAGTTTAAAACGTGTTTTACAAAAAAAGAAAAACATCTAGTAGAAAAATTATGCTGATTCAGAAATGACAGTTATTATTTCGATTAATCTTAATAGGAAGTTTATTGTGACAACCAATCCATAGAAATTTCTAAAAAGAGCCTGAAACACCTCAAAAAAGGCGTTGGATCTAAAAGAAACGTGCATAATGGGAATTGCCGTGGTTCATAGTCTCCAATTTAGGAGAATTACATTCCCCTACCTTGAACAATAAGGAAAATCCCTTTTATGCTTAGGAAGCACCGATGTGTCTCTTTTTTTCTAGGGATGATCGTATCTATCCATTGGCCGTATAAAATTTGGAGAGGACTCATTTGAAAGTAAATTGCCATATCTTGTACCCTTTTTAAGTAACAAAAGACATCGCTTCACAACAAAGTAACGTTTTCTGCCATTTCGTCCCACATAACATTATTTGAGACCAGAAGATGAAAATGCATGAAAATACTGTTTATAAGATATATAAGATGCAAATCAAAGTTCCATGCTCCAAAATCATGAACAGGAGGTTTTGAAACTCATATCTAGACAAACCACAGTAAAGTGGCGTTTTCTGCTGTCTCTGCCCCAAAACAACAATTTTTGTTCGAAAAGGGTCAAAATGCCTGGGAATTCAGCAAATTCAAATAGAGCTAATCGCTTCGTCATGGTTAAAAACTTTAAACAAAAAACTTTTGAGTCCCCAATCCTGAAAACGGCTCTAAATATGACGTGAATGCTGCAGCGAGTCAGCTTATCTAAGCTAGTTTTGTAGATGTATCTTGCGCAATCTGCGAAGCGATAATTATTGTTTGTTTTCAGTTTCAACTTTGCTCTTTACTTTCGTAAGAATCAATCCGTTTTTAAATTTAATGTCTAACAATTCCTCTCCGTGGAGGAATTGCAGGGTTTGTATCTCCCTTACACAGAAAAACACTCTTCCCGGCACTCCCGCCAGCTTCCCATGGCCAATTCTATCCTACTTTTCTGCATGCCTATATATAAAATGAAACATTAAAAAAAAATAATGAAAGTAGAGAGCGATGTTAAAACTTAAAACGAACACAAAGTATATTGCACATAAGGGGGAATGTCCTCCACCCAGCCCCTGCTCTTTACGCTAAAGTTTTTTGGGCTACACTGAAAGCATTTGCAAGTGCAACAAATATGCAACAGTTTGACTTTTAAAACATTTGAACAGAAAATCATTATTTAAAGCAAATGAACCAATAGGTTCTTCCCATCTTGAAAGTATTGTGAAAAACACTTTGTGTGTCATTTCAATACATCTTGTGCTTAAAGCATTTGTTCTTAAGCATTGGGAAAAAAGTCAAACTTAAGCGTAAAGAGCGGCGTTTGAGGAGGGGGGCTGCATCCCCAATATGTGGAATAATTCAGTATGCTCTTTAATTTCATTTAAACATACTTAGTTTGTTTCATCTAATTTCTTCCCATTTTAATACCATACCAAGGGTTACCCTAAACGTGAGAAGAATTAGACCCCACCCCCTCGGCAAATCAATTCTTCCAATGAAAAGTTTAGTTTTTGTTCAGCAATGCTGCGAGAGAGCGAGCTGATTTATTGTATTTTCTTTTCGAGATTATATACACAAATAAAATCGATGGTATGTCTGTGTACTGTATGCATCACTACAGTGTCCATCTGGTAGCCAAGAAATTTTAAGTAACTGTTGAATCCGCTCTTTATGAGGTTTGAGGTATAACAATTTCCCCCCCCCCCCCAAAGGAACACTTAATCTTTTGTATACTTTTGATGCAGATTGATATTAGAGACCGTTAAGCTAAAATACTTTGAATAGATGGCATTGATGTGGTAAAGCGGAAGTTAATAATGCTAGCCTATATTTCAAGTGCTTTTAAACCAAAAATTATGAACGTTTTTAATACGAAGGGGGGAGGGGGAATTTCTGAGGCATTAAACAGACATATATATATACATATATATATATATATATATATATATATATATATATATATATATATATATATATATATATATATATATATATATATATATATATATATATATCAAGGAGGCACACTTGTGCCTCTATAAAGAGGCGACCCACCACAATGTTAAGCGATTTCAGGTCCTAGAGGTCGCAGAGAGACGGCGGTAATCGCATTTTGTAGCCCAAGCTCAAACTAAGAAACTTGCAAAATTTCATCCTCCTCCGACTTTATCTTCATGGGGTAAACTGGGCCGGAAGTTTGGACCCTCCCACCACAGCCCCCTTTAACGTTGACCGATTGGGCTGAAATTTAGAAGTTAAGCTTTCCTAGAGCCCGGGGAGCTTATCCTCAAAATTTCAGCTCAATCCGATCACTCCTTCCCTGTTTTCCAAAAACCAAATATAGCCACTTAAAATTCATTTCTTTTTTTTTTCTTAGCCACGCCTACAGGCCCCAGTTGGCCACGGATCCGGTTGAATGAGGACTCATTCGAAGCAGAATTCGACCTGTTAGGGTCTTTTGATATTTTCAGACCGAAAAAATTACCCCCCGAATTTAAATTTACGAAAAACCTTAGTTTTTTTCAAATAATACAGATAAACAGGTTAGACATGCTTTGTTATGAAAATATCTGCGCGTCAATTTTCATAACAAAGCATGTCTAACCTGTTTATGTGTATTATTTGAAAAAAAACAAAACATGTC
>NW_028297454.1:33402-48636 GCF_049724085.1 Artemia sp. Qi Xiang Cuo
CTTATAAACTTTAGGGAGGGCTTAATTGATTCGAAATTGAAAGTTCTAGTTCACTTTTTAAGAGTTTAAAGTGATCGGAGGGCAAATAGCCCCTCCTCTCTCCATGGCTTTTTCCCCAAACTCATCCGATAGAATTTTTGAGATGATAATTTTGTTAAAAATACTTCAAAGGTCAGTGTTGGGGTTCTACCCCTGTTTCTTTTCTTTTCAGATAAATGACCTGTTTTGTTCCGTAACTACATTTGCTTAGATTTGCCTATAGTATAATGAAAATTTAAAGTCTCGTTGCCAAGCTATAGTTGTTTTGCAATAAGTAAGCTTTGAATTTAATTATATTTTGGACTTCCTGATTTGAGTCATTGAAAGATAAAGCTAAGAAAAAGCAGAATGGGTTTTGAATGGGGATTGAGAGGATTGGCTGGACCAAGCGAAGGTCCACCCCTATGCAAAGTTTGTGTACATAATATTATTTTTGAGTTAGTCTGGATTTAGACCCCGGTTGGGGAAGCATATTTTTGTTATTATATGTGACCGTTGGAAGAATACAAGTAAGATATTTTCTACAAACTGTCTACTAATTTGCCCGGAACCCAGGCAGGGTAGGAACAGAGTTACGAGATACCGTCATTATTATATTGACAGGGGGGTTCATACCTCCAAGGAGAGAGTTA
This sequence comes from Artemia sp. Qi Xiang Cuo, assembly GCF_049724085.1. Lineage (NCBI taxonomy): Eukaryota > Metazoa > Arthropoda > Branchiopoda > Anostraca > Artemiidae > Artemia > Artemia sp. Qi Xiang Cuo. The sequence continues at coordinate 34,074 of NW_028297454.1, forward strand.
GAGATTTTTAGTGGTAACCCAGGGTGGGTACACTTGACCTTAGAAAGTGGCCATTTGACCACTCGATCGCCTTATCATACCCTGGGACAGGGTATACTGTAAACAGGGTAGTACCAAACCCGATATTTGCAGAACCGGTGTGGTAGACGCGGGCATCACATTATAATTTGGGGCCGGGGCTTTCCCCTCCAATAAGTGGTGACACCCGTACATTACCACGCCAATACTGTTGGCATTGTAGCTTACCACTATAACACTGGTGGCATCGTGGCCTACCGGTATAATATTGGTGGCTATTAATCCCAACAGTCAGATAACAAAAAATCCGGTGTCGACAAAACCCCCAGGGTTTGGAGGTAGGCGTTGTAAGTCATGCCCTGGGGGCAAATATGGTTCTTATAGAAGGGATGCGTGTATAAACTTCAGAGAGGGCTCATTTGTTTGGAAGTTAAAGGTTCTAGTTCACTGCTTCAGAATCGAAAGAGATCGAAGGACAACTAGCCCTTCTTTCCCACACCTTTTTCCCCCAAACCCATTCGATAAAAATTTTGAAAATACCATTTTGTTAAAAATAGTTCAAACATCAGATATTAAAACTCAGAGGTCGACGCAACCGCCCAGGGCCCGGTGACAGGCGTTGTAAGCTATACCCTGGGGCTATATATGGTTCTTATAGAAGGGATACTCGTATAAACTTCAGGGAAGGCTCATTTGATTGAAAATTGAAAGTTCTAGCTCACTTTTAAAGAGTCAAAAGAGATCGAAGGGTAATTAGCCCCCCCATGCCCTTTTTTCCCCAAACCCATTCGATAATAATTTTGAGATAGCGATTTTGTTGAAAATAGCTCAAACATCAGATAATTAAAAACTCCAAGTTTGACACAAACCCCCACAGCCCGAGGACAAGTGTTTTAAGCTATGCTAGTGTTTTAAGCTATATAATGGTTTTGTGTAAGGAGAGGTCGTATAAACTTCAGAAGTGGCTCATTTGATTTGAAACTTAAAGTTCTAGTTACCTTTTTATGAGTCAAAAGGTATCGGAAGGTATCTGCCCCCCCCCCCCCACACACCCTTTTTTTCCAAATGCATCCAATTAAATTTTGAAATTGCTAGTTTGTTTGAAGCAGTCTAACGATCAGATAACAAGAACTTGGGGTTCAACATAACCCCCCCCACCCTCAGAGCCCGAGGAAGGGTTGTGACTTATGCTGCGGGGGCAAATAAGGTTCTTATGGAAGAGGTGGTCGTAAAAACTTTGGAGGGGACTCAAATGACACACCCCTATCATCAAATCTGGCCCCCTAATATCCTCCCATTTGCATCACAAATTGGAGGACAGCTCTATATACCCTACTGATTGTGAGTGGTTATCTCTTGCGTAAAGTTATTTTAGTTTTTTTGTAAAACTAAAAGTCATGAAGGCAATAAGGTGTTGATGTTTTATTGTTTTTTAGTTGTGCGTTAAGATTTGTGAAAGGAGGGCCACCACGGGAAGTTTGGGCACAGACAGTTCCGCCACCCCCTAAGCAATAAACCCGACCCCCCCCCCCTAACATCATTCCATTTGCAGCGCAAATGGAAGTATAACTCTATATACTGCTTGTGAATGGTTATCTCTTGTGTAAAGTTATTTTAGTTTTTTTAATTATTTTTTTTCTGTTACTAAGTTTTAGACAATAGAAAACTAAAGGTCATAAAGGCAATAAGGTTTCGATGTTTTATTTATTTTTTTTTTTTTTTTTTTTTAGTTGTGCACTAAGATTAGTGAAAACAGGACCACCACGCAAAGGTTGTGCAAAGCCAAACCCACCTACCCATTAGCACTAACCCCCCCCTCCTTGTGCCTTTTTTCTTTAAATTTATCCTATAAAAATTTTGAAATAGCTAATTTGTTGAAAATAGCCCAAAACTTATATTATTATAACTTAGGGGTTGAGAAATCCTCCATAGCCCCCGGGGCAAGGATTTTAACTTGTGTAAGTTGCCTATTATTAGATTATAATGTTTTTGTGGAAGGGGTGGTCGTATTAATTTTGGAGGGGGCTCGTTTGATCGGAAATCGGAACTTCTAGTTCTTCTTTAAGAGTCAAAAGTTATCAATGGACAGCTAGCCCACGTCCCACTTTTTGAAAGGGCATCCGGTCAAAATTTTGAGATTGCCATTTTTTTCAAAAAGGTTCAAAGGCCAAATAACTATGCTTCCGGGGTTGAACCCCCCCCCCCACCCCAACCCATGGAAATGGCTCTGAGCTATGGAACTTGATTATTGTTAGTTTGAAACTTTGTTTACTTTAATACTTGGATTTAGTGACTTACAACTTCGATTTACAGTCCATGGGCTGTAAGTTCTGCAAATTACTTATTGTTACTTCGATACCTTGTTTACTTTGATGCTATCTTTACTTTGTTATTTTTTTACTTTGATATTGTTTCTTTGATAGTAGTTTTTATACTTTGAGGAACATTTGAAGTTGAAAAAAAAAAGTTTGATTTTGAGATAAGGAATTAAAAAAAACTTGAAACTTTTTGCAATCTTTTTTAAACTTTTGCAATGAAACTTTAAAAAACTTGAAATTTTAAGTGTTAATTTTAAGTGTTAATTTATTATTTATTGAATGAAGTGTTAATTTGTGTGGTAAGTTTGATAAGGCCTTTGCGTACTTGTTGTTATATAGCTTAAAAGAATTTTATGGCCTGTTGATTGCGGTTATTTTTTTTTAATTTTTACTCTTCGTATTCGGAGGAAATAAAAAGTTTGAATTGAATTGAATTGAATAAAAAACGAACAAAAATTAATTAAAAAAAATTTCAGAAAAAGAAGTTTGTCAAAGAAAAGTAAAGGCCATTTTAAAGTTAAGATCAGCAGATACAAATACGTTTTAATATTCCAATTCAAAACGATCAGAAATTACTATTAAAGTATAAATGAAACCCAAAATTAACAGAAATTAAATAAACAATCATAGTAATAAGTAATAATATAAATGAATAATTAAACCTTAAGGCGAGTAATGCTCAAATCAAATATGCAGATCAAGCTTAAAACGAAGAAAAATATTTTGCTATTGTAGTATAAATGAAACCCAGAACGAACAGAAATTAAATAAACAATCAATGCAAACAAACATAAAATAGATGCTAACATAAATGCATAAATAAATCTTAAAACGAGTGAAACTTAAATTGAATGTGCAAATCAAGCTTGAAACGAACAAAAATCACTGGAAATAAATGTTTGGGTATCGCCTCCTTCTCTGACTGTTAAAGTCTAAAACCTACTGCGTCACTTGCGCTTTACTGAAAACTATATGTGTCTTGAACAGTTTTGGAAAGTATAAGCGAAATCAAATTGAATATTTGATATATAGGATATTAATTGTTGAAATATCCATCAGTTCAATATTTTATTTCACTGTAATTTTATTTTCATTTTTAATACTGTAAGAACTGGAAAAGAAAATTTTTGTAATATAATTCGTTTTCAGTGAAGCATCAATGACGCAGTAGGCTTTAGGTTTTTACAACTAAGGAAGGGGGCAGTATCCAAACTCTTGTTTGTAGTGAAAGTATATTTGTCTTGAATAATCTTAGAGAAAACGAATAAATGAAACTGAATATTTGATGTATAATGATATGAATTGCTGAAAGCTAATCAATTCAAAAATTTACTGTAATTTTAATATAAGTACAAAGAAAATATTTGTAATATAATTCGTTTTCAGTAAAGCGCTAATGACGCCATAGGTTTTGACTTTTACAGTGAGAGAAGTCATTTTGTAGAAGTCATTTGCACCCCCCCCCCCCCAAGAAACCTTCGAAGCTTAAACTCGATCGAGGAATGTATTTTTCAATGTTTAGGTGTGGGGCTAATTCGCCGATTTTTTTTTTTTCATTTTGTTTTAAATGACAACAAACAAAAAAAGGCGTTTCAAAAAAAATACCACCCAAAAAACGTATTTTTCGAATCTAGGGTGTAAGGGACAGGGGAAGTCATTTTTCCAAATTGTCGCCCCTGTCAAAAACATGTCGATTTTTTAAAATCTTTTTAGCGTAAAAATTTTTGTAATTCGTGGATCATCAAAACTCAGTAGGTCAGCACACTGCCGGGGATTCTCAAGCTTTTTTGGGTGAACGAACGGAATGCAACATTGGCGTCAATTCACGGAAATTTAGGAAGGGACATATAATATATTTTTCAAAATGTAAGGGGGAGTGGGCAAACTTGTCAATTTTTTCAAATAAAATGCTAAAAGGAATTTTTCAATGCAAATACCCTAAAAATTCATTTCAATCTAGTCAATCTAGGGGGCAAGTGCCTTTCTCCCTCCTCCTAATGTATTATCTAATTCGAGTTTTTTTTTCAGACAACCCTCTTGATTGTGATTGTGACACTTTGTGGTTACTACGCCTGAAGTCATCTTCCGAAAGTCATTTTATTGTTCAGCATCTTGGGCGCCTGTTGTGTAATTTTAAGGGAAAATTGGTCGTAATTGGGTCCCTTAATTCGGAAGAAATATGTACAATGTCTAGTCCAATACCATTGTCAACTTCAGTCTCGTCAATTACGGAAGAGTCAGTAACGCAGAGAGTTTTACCACAGAAAACAACTGAGTCTGTCGATGGAATACCCCCTGTAATCATACCAGACCACATATTGCCACGTGGAATCTATCATCTAGAGACAGAGTCATCTAATGAAATCGTTACTCCCTTTGATACCTTTCCGTATAATCTAGAGTCTAGCTCTACATCATCTGAGAAAATTTCACCAAGCAAACCGTCAACACGTCCCCCACTGCCAACAGTACGACCAAGAAAACATGATGTAAATTCAAAAGCAGTTGTGCCTTTATTTGACTTTATACTGCTCCCCTTTGTATTCCTTCTTCTTCTTCAAGGATTGTGATCTCAAAATGGTGCTGGCCTCCAGAAACACCATTGTTTTTTTCAGTTCTGATTCATCCTATTTAGTTCAGATGCATGAAGCGCTGTTAATATTTTCCATGTTGAACCCCATTGGCCTGGTTATTCGAGGATTTAAGATTCGGAATATTTATTCAACTGTGATAAAATTTAACAGCTGCAACGGTGCTATTTTCAAAGCGTAGTTGTACATATGCAAAGAATGATGAATTTAATTTTACTCTGTGAGTGTATGAGATGTTTGTATTACTGATGTTTGTATTACCTAGTCACATGTTGAAAGCTTTTAGCACGTATATAAGGAATGTCGCCCAGTTCTTGTTTGTAAAGTTGCTGATATCAGAGTTTCTTTTTATTGGCTTAAATTTTATAAATTTGTGCACATTTATTACTTTTGACTAAGTCACCAAAGAATATTCTAACTATTCACTTTATTAATTATTTGTTACTAAATTCTCGATGCATAGCTGTCTTGCTTTTCCACCATAAAATTACACCGTATTTTTTTTTTTTACAGGAAACTCCATAACATACAAAATTAAATTGAAAATTTACGTGGGGGGGCGGGTCAGAAATTATGCATGAGCATTTTCATGAAGTTAATAGAAGTGTGTTTTTATAACGGTTCCTGTAATAATGGCTTATGCATTTTTTTTCTAATTGATATATAAAAGCTTCTTTTTACCATAGCAACTATTTTATTCTTGCTAATGTAAATAATGTACTATTATATAATCAGATCCTCAAAATACAGTGCTGGGTCCAAAAGCTGTCTTCAAATCTCGTCCCCCACCCAAAAGGAATAAATTTTAAATGACATCATATAAAGTATCCTGCAATGTTCTTAGTCAAAGTTATGATCAAATGTGTTTTAGGTTACTACTAATTCGCAAGTAATGTTAATGTAGCTCTGTTAAGAGTATCTTCTTTTTTTAAACTCTTAGTCTAAAATAATTCCATTGTTGTGATTTAGTTGACGTTTAAGTAGTTTTTGGGGTGTTTGAAAAAAGTGTGCCAATTTCTCTCTATCAAATAAGGCTAAGCATTGATAAAGCTAAGCTGTATTTTATTGTGTAATTTTTTAAAACTTGAAGTCAATAAATAATTTATTTTCACTCATGTTACTCTGATTTTTATTTGCTTCTATAGTTCTTAGACTCCTACTTTGTTTCCTTAACGTTGAAACTGCGGTACGTCTTGTATTCAAAATAATATCAACTTTATCGAACCGTTCTTGATAATGAGCAGTAAGCAAGGAGTGATTTTTGTCAAAGTCGGAACTCTAAGAAAACAGAACTTCAATTTTAATATATACTTCGACAGATTCTGCTTTTTAATGCTTACTCCAAATTCTTAAATTACTTAGAAGTTCACATTCTTGATAACAAAATTTATACGATTTTAAAAAAAAGATGTGATCACTCTCAGAAATGAGGCATTGTTGGTCAAAATTACACTGGCATATTCTACATGTCCGAGGATCATATACCAGAGTATATTGTTTTTTAAATTGCACCAATTCTTGTAAATAGGAGCCGAAACAGAAAAACATAGTTTTTATACGAAAACTGTGCTATTTATTCTCATGCCAAATATAACCGAGTTCATTGATTTTAGATTAAAACATATGACAGTTTTTTTAGTTTTAGAAAAATACCTACAAACCTCAATGTAGAAAAGTATTTCAAAAGGAGTGTAATCTTTAGGATTATACTCCTTTTACACCAATCTTTATCGTTTTGCCTATTACCCAACATATAGGCCTATCTACAAAACTAGTCAAAATAAACTGGCTCGTGATGATTTCCAATAACTGTGGAATTCTAAAAACTCGTACTTTACTTAGAACTGAGTTTGCCTAAGGTTTTTAGAAAATTATAATCGTATACTAAAGTTATTGATACCATAGTTGCTGAAAGCCTACTGAGAGACTTATAAAATAAGTCTTTGTTTTGTGCAGGCTATAGTCTTAGAATTTTCTGCTTCTAATTTCCTGTTTTTGTGCGTCTTTTTCATGTTTCAGAGGCAACACTGTAGCGTTGCCCATATTAAGAGGCTTCACTGTATAATTACTTTTTTTTCCCCAGAAGTGCTTTATATGAAGGGGTGGTTGCACAAACTTCAGAGGGGGCTCATTCGATGGGAAATCGCAAGTAAAAGTGCCCTTTTTAAGAGCCAAATTTGATTGGAGGACAGCCAGCCCCCCTCCCACGTCCTTCCCCCCAAATTTATCTGATCAAAATTTTGCGATAACCATTTCGTTGAAAATGGTCCAAAGGTAAAAAATTATGCCTCCAGGGTTGACATAACCCCTCCCCCTCAGTTCCTGGGGCTAGGGCTGTAAGTTATACAAGTTGCTTATTGTTAATATTGGCAACTTGCCATTTTTTAGCTGGCCTCCCTCTGAAAACTCGATTAAAATTTTGAATTAACCATCTTGTTCAAAATAGTTTAAAGGTCAAATAATTTTACCTATGGGGAAGACCCCCCAACAGCTGCTGAGAGGGATGCCGAGCACGATAAAAATGCACCACATGCATGCTGGTTGTCAAGAGGATGTATCAGCAATATCCAAGAAACGGCTAAGGATCTTAAGTTGAAACCTTCAGGCAGGGCCGTATCCAGGTTTTTTTTCATAGTGTTTTACATAGGGATTTGTTTTCGGGGGGGGGGCTTACACAAAAAACCCTCAAAAAACGAATAAAAGATTTGTTTATATCTATTTTGTTATATTTTTACGAGTCAGATAAACATTTCGGGGGGGGGGGTCAACCCCCCCCTCTGGATACGGCCTTGCTTTCAGGCAGGGTATGTTGAGGGAAATGTCGGAAAGCGATCAGAGGACAACCACCGCTCCTGCCCTATTTAGATGCACCCTCACTTCAACACTGATTGAAAGTTTGAAAAAGCACTTTTGTTCAAAAGGTCTAGAAACTATGCCTTCGGGGATGCAATGCCTTCTACAGCCCACAGGGCAAGGATTATAAATTATGCAATTTGTTCTTTTTTACATGCATTATTTATCATTAGGAAAAGTGGGAATGTTGGATTCTGGGTGTGTTCGAAAAGGCTAAGCCTATTAAGGTGAAACTTCGGGGGAGGTTCAGGCGTATGTCTAACTAAATCAAAAGACATTATGTGCATCTAGTTTATAAGAAATTTGTACCTGCAGTTTCTTAAGAACGTCTGAGTGTATGAAGTTTAAACTTTCAGGGAATGCTAAGTGGGATGTAAAACAAAATCGAAACCGATTATGTGCATGCTGGGTGTCAAAAGGGTGCATCATTAATATCTCCGGAATTTGGTTGAGGGCATTAATTTGAAACTTTTAGGTCATGTTGAAAAGTACTTGGAGGTCAAAGGGCCCCCCTTATCCTTTTCAGACGCTCTTAACACTAATCAGTATTACGAAATACCTATTTTGTTTAAGTTAGTCAAAAGATCTAATTACTATGCCTCTGGTGATGTTATCCCTCCCAGAGCCCTTGGAGGAAAGGTTGTAAATTATGCAATGTGCCCATTGTTTTACCTATAGGATTTGTAATTGGAAAAGAGTGTGTTTTTAATCCTGAGTGTGTCAGAGAAGGCTAAGAGTGTTAAGGTAAAACTTCAGGGAATGCTGAGGGGGGTGTTAAACTAAATCAAAAGACATTATATGCATCTTGGTTATCAACAGGCCATATCTGCAGTATCTTAGGTTCAGCTAAGGGTGTCAACCTTACACTTTCAGGACTATTATTACTACTACTATGACTGCAACTGCGAATACTTCCGACTGCGACTATGGCTACTTGGGACTACTTGCGAATGCGACTACTTATGACTGCGACTGTCACTTCTTATGACTGTGAATGCTAGAAATCTGACTACTCGTGACTTTGACTAAGCCTACTTGTGACTGCGACTGTAACTATTTGCAGCTTCAACTGCTTACGACTGCGACCATTTGTGGGTATCACAACTTACGAGCATGATTACTTCCTACTATGACTAATTGCGACTGTGAGCACTTAAGCCTGTGAATACTTGCGATTGAGACTATTTACAATGCGAAACCTTAAAACTGTGACGGCGGGAACTTTCAATTGCGGATGCGAATGCAACTTGATTGCTACTGCGGCTAATCGCAAATTTGGCTAACTGCGACTGGGACTGTTTGCAACTGCAAGTGCGACAGCTTGCGACTACGAGTGCGACAACTCGTCACTGTAAACTCCTACTGCTTGTGACTGTAACTATTACTACTTGTACTGCTACTGTTACTGCGATTGTGACTGTAACTACTGCTACTGCAACTTCTGTTATTACAACTAAAACTATTGAACTAAATCAAAAGAGTTTATCTACATCCTGCTTGTCAAAATGTCACAGCTCTTCCAGATTGTCAAAAGGTCATATCTGCTACATTCAGGTAGTTCCAAGTTTTAGGAAATCTTGAGGGAATTGTAAAACAAATCAAAAGACAGTGAGAGAGAGAGAGAGAGAGAGAGAGAGAGAGAGAGAGAGAGAGAGAGAGAGAGAGAGAGAGAGTGAGAGAAATACGACTAATAAATTAGAATCGTGAAAAACTACAGAAATGTGTATTATATAAACTAATAACAGAACTTCGGTAATTAAACGAACAGAAATTAAAATAAACAATCATTAATTAAGCATAAAGATAACGGGGAGTGATATAGATGAATAAAAGAAAAATATTAAAATGAGTAAAAATTAAGTTGAACATTCAAGTCGAACTTAAAAAACAAAAAAAAAAACAAACAGGAATCGGGTTACTAACCCTTTCCCCCTCCCCTAATCGTAAAAGTTCTGAAGCCTATTTCGACATTTGTGCTTTACTGAAAACAAAATATATTATAAGCTTTTTATTTGCGTTTATAATCGTGAAAAGTGAAAGTAACATTGTAATAAAATCTTGAATTGCTGAGATTTGCCGGGATTAATATCATTATATATTAAATATTCAGTTTATTTTCATTAGTTCTTCCCTGTTATCTTTATTATTATAGTGATTTATTTTTTATTTGTCGTCAATCTTTTGAAAAAACTGAAGCACACTATTCTAATACATACAGTTTCCAATGAAACATAATTGTTGCAGGCTTTGAAAGTCGCAAGCTGCCCTGTTCACTCCAGCGTTGCCACTACGAATTTTCAAAACCTGTGAAAAAAAATACCAAAAAACCTGTGAAATGCGTCAAAAAACCTGTGACCACTTTTAGAGCATGTTCAGGCATTCTTACATTCTTACTACAGTTTACATTTGTTACTCTGAAGTAGCAGCACTAGAATGCTACTAGCAAAGATACTTAAACCTGGGAAAATTTGCCTCTGTCCCGAAAACAAGTCATGGAAAATCGGGAGTCGTTAATCTTCGGTAGCTATTAAGGATCTATGGGTGTGACAAGGTCCGACCGGCTGCAGTAACGAAATATCTATTTTGACCTACATGGTCTTAAACTTGAAAATAAAATTGTTAAATCTGCATGGAAAAACATATGATCACTTCTGCACACTTTTCCGCATGGTGAAATGGCACCTTAAGTTCAGACACATAGAATTTTCCTTAAAGACCATGTGCAAACCTGACAGAAATCCCAATTCCCAGACTAGAAATCTATTCGCAATACCAGGCAGGAACTATCAATTTTTTGGTTCGTGCATTTTCATTCAAATTCTGTAAGTTTCGCCCCATAGCGCAACTTATGATGGAAGAAGATAGAATGGCAAATTACGCTGCTTAGATAGAAATTCGCAAGAAAATGGAAGTTAAAATAAAAATATGTAGTTTGCTGCAAAACAACTTTGCAGCAAAGTTGTTGTAGCCACATTTAGAAGTAGTCCTGAGCTACTTAAGGCAATTTTAGGGCTGAATTATCTAGCGAAAAAGTCTTCACTGTATTTTTGTTTAATTTAAGTTAAAATCATGCAGTGTTCCTAAATTTCGAGCATTTCCGAACCTGACGGACCAGAAATCTGCTTTAAGGAATTGTATTTAACTAACACAAAGCAAAACTTCTTGCAGAAGTAAAATAAATTGGTAGATCATAAAGAAAAGAAAAGGGGCATTAGCTCGTTAATTTTGCCGAGGTCTAAAGCAATCACTAGACATCAAACTTGGTCACCCACATACAGCTCTATACAACTTAGGTTATGATATTACAGTTTTCAAAAGGGCAACAAGGGAATGAATTTCACGTTCTCACACATCATATTTTCAAAGCACTCGACCTGTTTTCTTAGAAACCACGCTAAATTTTGATGATCCGAGTACAATTTCTGGCAACTTTTAATCTAAAGCAATAGGTACTGAAAATTAGCCAGCCACGTTCGTCTTGCACACAAAGTTTAAACTAGACCGCTTGCATATGATTCTCAAGTAAATGCTGCGACGTTTTCAAATGAAGAAAAAAAAAAAATTATCACTACTACGATTCTTCAGGTGTTGGCAAACAAGATTGGCATCCGAGTCATAATTGATTGATAAATCACAACTGATCCGAGTCATAATTGGTTGATTTGATTGGTTGATATAATGATGTTGGTTGATAAGTCACAACTGATCCAAGTCATGGTATTATAAATTTCACCTGTAGCTTAAACCCTGCAAAAGAGACAGATACTATCAACAGTGACCTAATGCTAGGTTCAGATGTATAAAATTTTCCTTGAAGGTTGAAAGGAAATATTTAAAGGTTGAAAAGAAATCTGTTCGAATGTAAAGAGATATTTTTCTCTAATTCCTATTGTGAATCCTAAAGCAAGAATTTTGAAAAACTAAAATATGTCCTTAGGCAATGCGGATTCTGGACCAAAACAATTAAATCAAGTTACGCTGTCTTTTGTAGGTCTGTTCTAGTTGCCTGGCTTTTCGCAGTTATTTCCCTATTAATAATAATAATAATGTACTTATAACCCAAGTCATACACAAAGTTCTGAGTAAGACAAGGAAAAAAAAGAGAAAAAATGAAGTAAATACACTACAATGAAATTAACCGAACAGACGGACCAAAGGATGATGAGGCGAAAAACGACAAAAAGATGAATCCGAAAGCTTTCCGAAAGCCAAAAGGATGAATTATCGTTGGTAAGAGGACAAGTTACGAGCTGAACCTTTCCATTGGAGCTGGAATGCATAGAAGCAACGAAATGCTCACTCCGTCAAAGCCAGTAGTCCATTCAGTGTTAGAGTGTGAGCTTTCAGGTTCAGCACAACGAGCATCTTCTATATTAAAACCTGCCTTTCTCCATTTTATAGCTTTTTCCAGTAGATCACTTGGAATAGTCCAGGAAGCGGCTTTACCAACTAACTGTTTGGTCATCATCAATGCACTAACTGTCCCGGGGTTCAGCTTGTTACAAGTCTCGTTTTCATATGCAACAGGAAAGAGAACTGTCGCTTTGCAGCAGTGCTTGTATGGGGAAGAAAACAGAGGTGCAACTTAAAGGTCGACAGATCAGCAAAGTTTTTTTCGCCAATACCGTTCTTTAGATGCAAAATACTCTTGGAGAAACCAGATGGTTGGTCGACCAGATCTTGACCAAGATCAGCTCGGCTCAACCTGAGCTCTTGCAGCTCACGGTCAATGCTTTCTCTCTTGCGTTCTATAATCGTTGCATCGCTTCCCAGAAGCGTAGAAAAGCACACGAGAATGCAAATAATGAACACCTCTTCAGATCCAAATGCAACGCAGGGATCCAAAATCCTAAGATCGGACAAAATTGGATCTTCCCTGCTTATTCTTTGTCTCATCTGCTTGCAGAACCTCAGACAGTTGACCTTAAATGCTTTGAGTGAGTCCTCAGCAATCCTTGGTCCGCGTTCTTCCTGGTAACATTGGGTATTGGTGCCTAATTTCATGTCATCCAGTTCAAGATAGTTCGCGGGAACCAGATCTATGGAGAAAGCTGATTTTGCTACCAGTATCAGGCGTTTTCTTATGAAAATTTTGAGTAATATTGCGTACTTCGTAATGAAGCTGCTCACCAGCCTGCGGATTCTTGTGTCACTGCTCTGAATCTTCTTGTTTAGGCAGTTGATAATCCTAACGATGTGGATAAATAATTGAGATAAGCCTTCATCACAGGTTTATTCAAAGCTTTGTATATCTTGAGTACTTTTTCCTTGCTCACCTTATCTGTAGCGTACTCGCTTAATGCGTGACCACAGCAATAACATAACAAGGCATTCCAGGTTTTTAACAGCCGTCTGATGGGTGCTTTAAAGCTGAGCCATCTCGTAGAAACCCCCGATAGCAACTGTTTCACTTCAATTTTAGCGAACTTCTGGCGGTCATGAAATTCTCCAATCATCTTTGGACTATGGGTAATGTAGTGTATTGTATCATGCACTAAAGACACTAACCAGTCTGGCAAGGTTGTAGATGCTGCTGAAGCAGCAGCTTAAGACTTATAAAAGAAGCTTAAAAGACACTTTTTACAATCTAATAACAGACAGATAATTTCTGGAAATTGGTTTATACAGGGAGAAAAATTCAATAATATAAAAGCCTTTTCACTCCGACCTATCGTCTTTTTCAATTCAATTCAAAATGGTTGTTTCAAAATGGCCATGGCTGTCATTTGTTATTAATGTTATGAAGCTTTAGATTTATGATACATAGATGTCGTTTCAAAATCACTAAAAATAATTTGAAAATGTGAGCTCTACAAAATTCAACTTTTAGCTGAATATTAGGTCATATTAGGAGCCTTTAGCACAAAAACCTGTGACTTTCTACCATTCAGCGGCAAAAACCTGTGAACCTGTGACCATAAAAAAAACCTGTGAAGTTTCACAGGAAACCTGTGACTGTGGCAACACAGGTTCGCTCTCCCCTAACCGTAAAGTTTCTAAAGCATCTTGAATCGTTTGCGTTTTATTGGAAAACTATATGTATCGGGAACAGTTGAAAATTATATTTGTTTTGAACAAAGTGATTTATTTTTTTTTAACACAGACGGCAAATAAAAAATAAATCACTACAATAATCAAGATGACTGGAAAGAACTAAGGATAATAAATTGACTATTTAATATGTAATGATATTGATTCCAGGAAATATAAAAATACTTCGTACAAAAATACAACGCCGTTTTTTTTCAAATGCTATAAACGTAAAAAATCTTTATAATATGTTTTGTTTTTAGTTTGAAGCAAATGCCGCAATGGGGGGAGGGAGATGGGGGTAGTTACCAAACTTATGTCGTTTGTAATTTTTGCTCGTTTTAAGTTTGACCTGAATATTCTCTTCAGTTTTTACTCGTTTTAAGATTTGTTTTTTCATCTATATCAATATCTGTAATCTTTATGTTTGATATGATCATTTATGTTAAGCTCTGTTCGTTTTGGATTTCATTTATTCTTTAATGGTTATTTCTGTTCATTTTGAGTTTGAATTAATATAGGAATTTATTTCTGCTGATCTTTTTCGGAAAGTTTTTTCGGAAAGTTTTTTTTAATTGATATCAATAAAAGGTGTGGTCGCAAATGAATGCATTGAAGAAGAAAACGTCTTGGAAAGAGATTGCGAACGTTGGAATGTGTAACATCCATGTTGTCCACAATGCGTTCAGGAAAAGGGCTTCTAGTCGTGTTCATCTGACACTTTTGCATTTCTGTTATTTATATTTGTTCCTG
>NW_028297454.1:49136-64291 GCF_049724085.1 Artemia sp. Qi Xiang Cuo
CAAATGACCCTGGTAACCCAATTACTTGAAAACCTACACACATATCTATACCTCAGGCGTAGGTTTGCGTTTAGGTTCTGTAGTAATCGGGCGCTTACTACTCCCTTGATCAGAGTAAAATAAACTTTGCCATTGCAAAAAAAGGCCTTAAAATTAAATCGAAGACGTCGTCAGAATTTCTTAAAATATCATTTCTATCAAAAGATACGAGGTCTTAGTAGATTGATCAGCCAAAAGCAGAGGTATTCACAAAGGAATTTCAATCGGAAATACTCATTTTAAACTTTAATAGGTCACACTATTTGGCCTTTTTCATGGAATTTTCTCACTTTAAGACAAAATCATGAATCTTACTGTTGCTTTATAGAGTCAGTGAGATTGCTGATTATTATCGAAAAAAGCCAAAAGTTTTCATTTCATGTTTCGTACTTATTTCTAAAATACAAAAAGCTCTGGGTGTCTACTTTCCTTTTTGATCCACAACATTTTTCTTCCTTTCTTTATTCTTTCTTTTTCTTTCTACCTTTCTAGAGCAACTGATTCTGTTTTATTCACATAGAATTAAATTGATTTCCGACGAGAATATTTATTTTAAACTTTAATAAGTCACATATTTGGCCTTTTTCGAAAAACTTCTTTACTTCAGGAAAAAACTCCATTAATCTGTATATCCTCTAAACACGTTTCTATATAAAAAGCCAAAAGTTCTCATTTCGTATTTCTTACTTATTTCTGAAAGAACAAAAGGCTCAGAGCGTCTACTCTCCTATTCTATTCACGGCAATACAGCAATATTTTCATTTATGAAAAGATGAAATGACCAATATCTTTCTGTTTACATTTGGGATGAAAAGTAGTATCTTTCTATTTTTCAAAAAATCTGAGATTGAAAAACTTTCATAAAAGTAAATTTATATTTTTTTAATCAGGCAAGCCACACACAGTTTCTCATTTCGTTGTAAAGTGGCTAGCTATTAACTTTCTTTCAAACAGTTCGCAGTGACTAATTGTACGTAAGGAGTGACTCGGCGCTATAATAACCAAAACTCTAAAAAACGAAATTTGCATAACAATAAATGAATTGGCATTTTTTTTTAACCTGATTGCAAATATATAAATTCATTAAGTTCAACGTTGCTTGTCAAAAGCTACGAGCCTGAGAAAATTTGCGTAATTTTCGAAAAAGGGGAGAAACGTTACCAAAAAGAAGAAATCTTAATAAAATCGCAACATCCGATTTAGTGTATCAGAAAACCCTACTGTTGAGGTTTCAGGCTCCCATCTGCAAAAATTTGGAATTTTAAAATTTTGCCAGTTTTTTTTTCATTTGTTTGTCATTTCCCAATGGTGATCAAATCAACCCAGTGGTCCTATAAGATCGAGAAGGGCTAAACCGAAAGGAAATTAAAAGTTCTAGTGCCCTATTAAGTGACCGAAAAAATGGAGAGCAACTAGCCCAACTCCCACGCTCCTTATCCCCACACAGTCATCTGATCAACATTTTGAGATAGCCTCTTTCTTCAACATAGTTGAAAGGTCCAATAACTGTACCCCTTGGGATAGCTTCAACCCCACAACCTTTAGGTAGAGAACTGTAAGCTATAAAATTTGCCCATTATTTACATATAGTTTCTGTTATGACGATGAATATAGAAATTTTTTGGCTGGGGGAATTTTCTACTTGGGGGGGGGGGGTCTTTTTGGCGGGGAAAATTTTCCATCGGGAAGGAAGTTTCTAGGGCGTTAACTTTCCAGGGGGAGTTAGTTTACACGGGGGGACCTTGCCAGAATTTCTATATAAACTCTTTACAAATTCTCTGTCTCCATTAGGCGAATTTCGGGGAATATTTTCCACGAGAGGGATTTCTGGCAGGATTTGAAACACAATCAGAAATAAAAAAAAATTATTTTTAAATGAAAATAGGCTAGTTAGGGGGGAGTGGATTTGGATTTCTCTGCATTATTTGGAAAACGATCAGAAATTAAATTAAAAGAACAAGTTTTTACAACTGAAAGTAAGGAGAAACATTAAAACTTGAAACCAGAAGAGATTATACCGTGTATAAGGGGGCTATCTCCTCTTTAATGCCTCGCTCTTTGCCCGGAAGTGATTTCTATCCCAATTTTATAAGAACAACTTTTGCAACTGGGAAAACTCCAATTAACCCCTGTATAAAAAACGTGATAAGAGTAAGTGTAGTAATTATAGAGGCATTACCATAGTTTCTGCGGAAGGCAAATTGCTTAGTGTGATGATACTTTTTACACTTAGATAAGTTGTAGATGAAGTTTTAAGAGAAGAACAGTGCGGTTTTTGTCAAACAAATTTTCACTCTTAGATTAATAATTGAGAAGTGTCTGAGGCATCAAAAGCCTTCAGTTCTCAGTTTTATTGATGAACAAGTATTTGATTCAACTGATGGAAGAGCTCAGGCGCAAGGTCTTATCCTTGTATGGTATACCAGAGAAATACATTAAAGTGATTAGTGCAATGTATGAGAATAACACTGCTCTTGTTAAGTTAGGAAATGAGGTTAGCGGCTGGTTTCGTATTAAATCAGGAGTTACGCAGTCTATCCCCTTTTATATGGATCATTTTGATGAACTTTATTGTATGTAGCCCAACAAAGGCAATGGGAGAACATGGAATTGACTGGGAAAGTAAAACCCTCCTACACTTAGATTATGCTGACGATTTAAGCATCCTAGATGAAAATGTTAGCAAAATGAATGCACTTATTTTGTTAATTCAGGCTGCAAGAATAGGTTTGAAAATGAAAGTTAAGAAGACTCAGTCGCTAAATTTAGGAATAAGTGGAGATGAAAAACAGATTTTGGGTAAGAAGAAGATCAATCAAGCAGACAGCTTCATATACCTAGGTAGTATTATTAGTAAAGACGGCGGGTGCAATGAAGATGGTATAAGTAGAATAGCCAAGGCCTAGGTTTTTTTTCAAAGGTAAAAATGTGGAAAAACTTGAAGATAAGTCTGCAAACCAGGATTAGAATATTGGAAGCTAAATCGCTGACAGTGGCCAAATATGGTTCTGAAGTGTGGAAACCTTGTCTGCCTTGAAAGTGGAGTGTCTGCCAAGGAAACCTTGAAAGTGTGGAAACCTTGGTTCTGAAGTCTGCAAACCAGGATTAGAATTTTGGAAGCTACATCGCTGACAGTGGCCAAATATGGTTCTGAAGTGTGGGCTCTCCGAATAATAGAGGATTATTTGCTATATGTAGTTTTTTTTTTTTAAATTGCAAACGAATTGTATTGAGTGTCGGACTGACTGATCGTATCTCAAACAGTAAGCTGAGCGAAAAATGTAATTTGATTCTTTCTAGGGCAACAATGAGAGAAAGGCTTAGATGACTAGGACTTGTTCTACGGATGAAGGATCACAGATTGCCAAAAATTGTCATTGTCAGTCAACCGGTTAGGGTAAAACGAGAAACAGGTCGTCCCCAAATGGAGTTGGAGGATGTCGTAAGGAAAGATATAAGAGAATTGAGTACTTCCTGGTGGGTTGTAAAGTGGGAGGCTTTGAATAAATTGGAATGGAGGAGGAGGGTGCGTAGCTGTGTTGGCCTCATTCGGATTGGTGCTGCATTGAGTTGTTTGTAGTACTAGTAATAGAAAATTTTAGCGAGAAGAGCCAGGTATTGAGGAAGGGAATCCCTCCTCAATTATCTAATTTAAAAAAGGTTCTTTGTTTTATGGCTTCATGTTGACTTTAAACGGGAGAAATGGTTACTCTTAAAAAGCGAAAAGGCTATTTATCCGTAAAAAAGGAGGTTTTTCTATGTTCCAACTTTGCTGCGTCACTAATTGCGCAAACAAATAATTATGGAAAATTGATAAAGTACTTGCCAATCAAAATAAAACTAATATCATTTTATAAATTACCCTATAAATTTGAAAGAAATGAATAATAAAATATAAAACGAGAAATAATAATAAAAAAATGACAGTACATTAAGAAAACAAATAAATACAAATTAAACGGTAATTTAGTAAAATTAAAATAGTGCTCTGAAATAAATTAAAGAAAAAAAAACTAAGTTTTTCAACTGAAAATAAAGAGCAACGTTAAAATTTAAAACGAAAAGAAATTATTAAGTAAATGAAGGAGGGTGCCCCCTCCTCAATGTCTCCTCACTCTTTACGCTAAATATTTTTGGTCCTCTTAAAAAAGCTTCTGATTCTTATTAAACGGCCTTCTTGTTTTGGGAGTCACTCTTAAAGAATTGGGACAAAAAGTCAAAATTTAACGTAAAGAGCGAGGTATTAAGGAGGGGGTAACCCCCTCTTATACTTAAGAGCTTATTTTCATTCTTAATGTTACTAATTACTTTCAGTTGAATTTTTTTTCTTTATTATTCAATTTCAGTAGAGAATAACAAACTAATCCATCCGTGACAAGACTGGCCAGCCTCTTGTGACGCATATCATAAGAGTTTGCCGATGGAGATACCTTGGCCATGTACTACGTATGGACAATCTCCGACTACCAAATGCAGCGCTCCATTGGCAGCCATCGGGTCCACGCCGCAGGGGCAAACCCAGAAACACCTGCACACATCAATCCAACCTCAGTGGGAGGATATACTTGCAGCAGCAAACCGGCGGGAAGATTGGCGGCTCCTTCTTGATGCCCTGGGTGCCTCTGGAGGCACAGGCGGATCTAAGGGTCTAAGGTAAGGATTATTCAATTTCTGATCGTTTTTCCAATAATGCCAGGAAAACCGGCTCCACGGAAAATTCCTTCCCCCACGGAAAAGGAGTAACATTGAAACTCGAAACGAACAGAAATTATTCTTTATATTCTCAGTAACCTTACTCTTCTCAAGTTCTCTTCTCAGTAACCTTACCCTTCACGCTAAAGCTCTTGGCACATTTAAAAAAGATTCGTATTTTAATTGAACGGCCCTAGTGTTTCAGGAGTCGTTATTAAAAAAATTGGAACCAAATTCGAAATTTAGCGTAAAGAGCAAGGTATTGAGGAGAGGGGCAGCTCCTTCATATACGGATTAATTTCTGTTCGTTTTTAGTTTTAATATTGTTCCTTACTTTCGATTGAAAAAAACTTGTTTTTTTAATTTATTTTCTGATCGTTTTTCAAATAATGCCGGTAAATCTGGTTCACCCTCCATGAAAAATTCCCTCCCCTCACGGGAAAATCCTCCTCAGAAAGTTCCTCCCACGTAAAATACACCCTACCATTAAAAGTTCTTCCAGAAGAAATTATCTTAGCTATACCCCCCCCCCATCCGCATAATTTCTTGCAGAAGATTCAGCCTGAAAAATTGTCCTTAGCATAATTTCGTTTGAAGAAGACTTTAAGTTCTAATCATTTTTCAGATCCCTCCAGAAATCCCTCCTTCCGTGGAAGTTATTTCCTGGAAATCCAAACAAACAGAAAAACTTCCCTCGGACGATTCTCCTAGAACATCTTCACATGCAAAAGTGAATAGGCAAAGACAAAGTAAGACAAATAAAAGAAATTCCGTTTAGGAATCTTGGCAAATTTCCCCACCGTGAAATTTACCCAGAAAAGTTCACCCCCGGAAATTCACCTCCACGCGAAACATTATCCACATGGAAACCCATCCCAAGCACAAAATTCCTCCTCGCCCCAAAAATGTCTGCAAGCTCCCCAATAACAAATACTAAACGTAAGCAATGGGCAAATTTTATAACTTAAAGACCTACCCCCAGAGGCTGGGGGGGGGGAGATCTTGTTATCTCCAAAGGTATAAATTTTCGGAATTTTCAACTATGCTAAACTAATGGCTATCTCAAAATGTTGAACGGACTATTCTGGGGAAAAGGGGGCGTGGGAGGTGGGATAGTTGCCCTCCAGTCTTTTTGGTCACTTAAAAAAGGCACTAGAACTTTCAATTTTCATTCAAATGGGCCAACTCCTGATGCTCTAGGACGAATGATTTGATACTATCACCCCTGGAGAAAAATAAATAAATAAAAATAAACATGCATCCGTGAAATATTTTTTGACAAAAAAAAAAAAAAAAAAAAAAAAAAAAAAAAAAACACTTCCACATTTTTTTATACAGGTGCTTGAAACCTCTGCAGTAGAGTTCTCTGATACGCTGAACCTGGTGATGTGATTTTCATTAAGAATCCATAACTATTTAGGGGGTGTTTCTCCACTTTTACGAAAACCAGGCAAACTGTCTCAGGCTCGTAATTTTTTATGGGTAATACTAAGCTTAAGGAATCTTATATATTTGGAATCAGCATACTTAGCTGACTCTCTTGATATATTTTTTTTAATCAAAATTCGTTTTTTTAGAGTTTCGGTTACTATTGAGCCGTGTTCTATGCAGTAGGGTTCTCTGATCCTTTGAATCTGATGTTGTTATTTTCATGAAGAGTCCTTGACTTTTAAGGGATGTTTATTCCCTTTTTAGAAAATCAGGCAACTTTTCAAACTCGTAGCCATTGATGGGTTAGTAGTCTTTCGTATACATATATTCAAAGAGTCTTTTAAGAAATTTTCTAGAAAACCATTACAGAATTTCACTTTCTAAACATAATAACGGAAATTCTGATGGAAAAGTCACCTGGCCCTTATCGCTCGCCATCACTTTATGTACTTTCTAAGAAGGCCATTCAATATTCAGTTTATTAATTTAGTTTAGCTTTTTTTTTATTATTCCTATATGATAGCGAAACAGTGCTCATTCGTAAAAAGTTTTGTGACTCAAAATTTTTATTCTTTTGACTGGCTTAAAAGTTTGAAAAGAGCAGGGTTGTTTGTCTCTCTAGAAAAAAGGAACAATATGGTTGGTTTATACAAAAATGCATCGTAGATGTAAACCAATGAAACTGAAGTACTCTTTTTACCATGGAATTATAGTGTAATTATCTCTCTTTTTCTCTTTGCTCATGCTTTTACAATCTTCATGTACGAAATTTTATATTCTTCTCAATGCGATTTTAAAGAAAATGTAATTAAGAGTAAGATACGGAATTTAGTGGATTTCCAAGATGGAATCTAGACGGCGAAGAGAGTGAAAACTCTCCTCCCTTTGTTAAAGTTTGTATCGTCCAGACGAAAATCATTAGCGAAACTATTATACATCCAAAGAGGGAAATAAGTGATTTTCCAAGGAACTTCTAATCAGACTCAAAAATTAGCAGCTGAATAGTTAAAATTACATTTAAAAAACTTAGAAAAGACGGTTTATATAAAAATGTCAATAAGAAAAAAAATCCTGAAAAAATATTTACGACTAGAAATGAGAGCCTGCCGTTGTCAATGATGTAGAAGGTGTCCTTGAGTAGTTACTAAAAAACTAGCTTTTTCGAATGAAAATAAAGAGCAATAACACAAATTGAAATTAACGGAAGTAGTTCTGTGTATGAGGGTGGCTGCCCTCTTCTCAGCCCTCCATTCTTTGCGCTAAAGTTTGACTTTTTGTCCCATTTCTTTATGAATGACTGTGAACCTGACTAAAAAAAAATGTTGAAAGCATTACTAAAATTAAGCAGGGCAACCATCCTCATATACGGAATAATTTCTGCTAGTTTTTAGGTATAATGTTGCTCTTTACTATCGTTTGGATAAAATCTGTTTTTTAGTGAATTTCTGTTCGTTTTTAATAGCATACCAAGGGCCACCCTAAATACAAGGTATGCTCCCGCCCCCTTAAACCAGACTTTAAATCAAAATCTAACTTTTTCACGGCAATACTTTAAGGAAAAAAGCTGATTTAGTGCGTTTGCTTTTTTAAATAATTTAAAAAATTCACATTTTGTACGCAATGGCTTTAGGACTTTATTTCATTGGTCTTAAATAACAGCCTGAAAAATAGATTTATAGATGCATATCTTGTGATCAAAACTTTATTCTTAGAATTTTGGTTTCTATAAAAAGGGTTGCTCTTTACCTACGGTTTGTTTAGTACGATCTGTTGAATCCAATGCACTATCAAATTTGAAGGAGTAATACTACTCCCTCTTTCAACCCCCCATTTTACTACCAAGATTAACATTCGTAAAAAAAAGCTTCGATAATAATAATCATTCCTGAAAAAAAATTAACCCCTGGAAGTATTTACGGGTTTCAAATATCGAGAATTAGTTTTAGAATCCTTATTTCCACGGCTTTAAAGAAGGTTTGTTCGAATATCTAAATAGGGATAACCCCCCTGGAATATTTGTGAAACTAAAGCCCCTGGTAGCAGTTGGTCCCCCTTCCATGAAATTTCGTGGTGATGCTCATGATGCCTTCCACGCCTCTCTACCTTTGTACTGGTAGGAATGTGAGCGTAGTCTTTTATGGTACACAGAAAAAGATTGTCTGCAATAAGAGGTGTGCTATCATCCTAAAACAACAATATTGCAGGCATAATAAAAAATATTCCTGGGAATCAATGGTGATTAGAGATTGATTTCTAACCATTCCCCTCTCCGAACCTCTTTCTATACTCATCTGAAGACGCTCATCTGAGGGCTATATTCATTTGAAGCTTTAGGGTATATTGGGCTTCAAAGCACAAATTTTCAAGGCTTTAAGCACAGTCCATCCCACCCCCACCTACACAAAGGTCCACCAATGGTCTTCGATCATTTTGATGCACAATTATACATTATTCTTTATTTTGTTTACCAAATTTCAAATAAAAAATATTTAAACCAAGGTTTAAAGCAAACATCTATACTAACCGTTTATTTTGTATAGGTGATATACATCTTTACGAAAAAGTATGCCAACTCTTGGATTTACTGTCTCTGAAACTGGAAAGCTCTAAACGTAGTTTTTCGGTAATTTTAAAGCGATTGACTGTCTAAAATTTATCACTCGGTGGCTTTAAGGCATCTTTTGGGTCAAAATTGTCATTTTCCGCCAGAAAATAGCACTAAATGTCACTTTGATGTGACGCAATTTTTTTTTACTACTTAAAAAGGTCAGTAGTACTTTTAATTTTCTTTTTAATGAGCCTTTTTACGATATTTTAGAACAAGTAGTTGGATACAACTACCCCTGGGGAAAAAACAAACGATCAAACAACTAAATACGAACCATGATCATCCTTCTGGGAAATTAAATTGAAAAAAAACAAGTTTTTTCAACTGAAAGTAAGGAGCAACATTAAAACTTACAACGAACATAAATTATTACGTATATAAAGGGGGTTGCCCCCCCCACAACACCAAGGTGTTTACGATGAAGTTTTTTAGTATTTTTAAAAAAGAGTCTTATTGATCTAATTAAACGGCCCTTGTGTTTCAGGAGTCATTATTAAATAATTTGGACAAAATTTAAACTTCAGCTTAAAGAGCGAGGTGTTGAGGAGGGGGCAACCCCGTCAATACCCTCGTCAATACTTCGCTGTTTACGCTACAGTTCGAATTTGGTTCCAATTCTCTATGAATGACCCCTGAATCACAAAGGCCGTTCAATTAGAATAAGTAGTTCTTTTGAAAGTACTAAAAAGAAATTTGCGTAAAGAGCGAGGTATTGAAGAGGGGTGAACCCCCTCATCGCCGTAATAATTTTTATTCGTTTTAAGTTCTGAGGTTGCTCCTTAGTTTCAGCTGAAAAAATTTATTTTTTTTATTTCATTTCTGATCGTTTTTTTTTAAATAATGCTGAGAAATCCGGCACCCCATTCATGGAGAATTCTCTTCCCCCATGAAAAATTCATCCATGGAAAGATCTTTCCACTTAACTCCCGATCCCCAACCCCCCCACCAGAAAAAATCCCACTGAAAACGTATTTATACCACCCACTAACCAATACTATATGCAAACAATGGGCAAAATTCATAACTTGCAGCCCTTTCCCCGATGACTGTGGGAGATTAAGCCGTCCTCAAAGACAGGTTTATTAGATTTTTCGACTATTCTGAAAAACAGCTATCTCAAAATTTTGATCCAGTAACTTTGGGAAAAAATGAGCGTGGGAGGGGGCCTAACTGCCCTCCATTTTTTTTGGTAACTTAAAAAGGGCGCTAGAACTTTTAATTTACAATCGAATGAGCCCTCTCGCAAGATTCTAGGACCACTGGGTCGATACGATCACCCCTGGAGAAAAAAAACAACAAAAACACAAATAAACACGCATCCGTAATCTTTCTACTGGTAAAAATACAAAATTCCACTTTTTTGTCGATGGGAGCTTCAAACTTCCAGAGTAGGGTTCTCCTGATACGCTAAATCTGATGATGTGATTTTCGTTAGGATTCTGTGACTTTATATGGGGTTTCCCCCTTTTTTCGAAAATAAGGCAAATTTTCTCAGGATCGTAACTTTTGATGGGTAAGACTAAACTTGATGAAACCTCTATATTTTAAATCAGCATAAAAGTTCGATTCTTTTGATGTATCTATTAGTATCCAAATTCTGCTTTTTAGAGTCTCGGTTACTATCGAGCCGGGTGGCTCCCTACTTACAGTTTGTTACCACAAACTGTTTTTCGCAGTTAACTCCGTAAGTTAACCTGGTTCTCAAATGTCGGCTACCTTATTGATAATGTTATTGCAAGTCGAAGACTGGCAAGATCACACAGGACGTTAGGGTAAATATGAGTGTTGTTGTTGATGTTTAAAGTAAAGATCGCCATCTAGAAGTGTCTATAGAGCCAACCAAAAGCTAAAATTCAGGAAGGATTACGGCCTTTTGGGAAGTTATGACAGTGGTAGACTCCAGTAAGATAATTTGAGAAGAACTTATTATAATAGTTGAAAATGAAAGCGCAGAGTTTAAAAATTGACCATTAAAATAAAAGACGGAAATATTTTTATTTTATTTTGTCTTTTTTTACAATTTGCAAATTAGCTAATTGTCTCAGGGGGGAAAGTTAGAAACGCAACTAGAAATGTAAGCGGAAACGCTTTAAGCTTGGTATAAACAGGAGGGCTTTGTACAAGAAGTTTTTGAGTTATAGATTGTATGAGAATAAGAGGAAAGTATGGGAAATGGAGAAGGCATTAAAGTAGGAACTAAATAAGTGCAAAATGGAGACCATGAATAAAATTGCCAAGGATTTGGAAGATACAGCTAGACATCATCGTTGCAAGATATTGTAGTGGCATCTGGACTTGTCTCAGTTAAAAATGGGAACAAGACCTCAATTATTGACAAGGACAGTGTTAAAGAAAGACGGGCTGAGTATTTTGTGAGTTTGTTAAGCCATGATAAAGCTATAAGAAATGAAATAGCAAGGAGTGAAAGATTTTTGTTTAGAATGAAAGGCTATTTTACAAAGAGGAGTTAGAGACAGTACTAAAGACATAAAACATAATAAGGTCTGAGTTGTTGATGGTTTAGTAAATGAATTTGTGATTTGAATAGATTAGATATAGCCTGTTATTTAATCTCATTTGTCTTGGTGCTGCAAGGAAGTAGAGATGGGGGTCCGACTCGTGTCACGCACCCCTGCTGCCACCTAAAACTTTTTTTAACACCATATATTGGCAAGAGAACCACGTGGTTTATGGTTTTTTTTGTCAATGAGAATTTGAAAAACAGGAATTTTGTCACATTTATGTATGTTTTCATGGATGGTTATGTGTGTTGGTCGATTTATTTGATGTTTTTCATTGGATGTTTTATGGTTTTTGTTAGTGAGAATGAAAAAACAGGAATTTTGTCTCATTTATGGATGTCAACAGCAATTCATGTCTTTTTTATGTTTTTCTCAGTGAGAATGAAATAACAGGAACTTTGTCACATGTATGGATGTCAAAAGAACTTCATGTTTGTTATATGGTCTTCTAAGTGAGAATGAAAAAACAGGAACTTTCTCACTTGGAAAACCATAAACCACGTGGTCCTGTCACGAGTAGCACCTGTGAATTTGATTTACATAATCGCTAGGGGAAATTATTGATTCACGAAGGGGAGAATTAAGAAACATTAAGGCTTCTTTAATCTTAGGTCTGAGGGATAAACATTCTTTAGGTCAGAGAGAAAAATTAATATTCTATTTTTAAATAGGGCTTCATTGATCTTTAGTGTCAGGAATTATAATTGACATCAGTTGTTATCTTGGAATTATGCGGGAGTCTAAAGAGATAGAAATTCTATTTTTAAATACGGCTTCACGGAGCTTTAAGTCGGAGAGATAAATTGATATTCTAGCGAAACCCTAATAGTTTAGCTAGGAAAATTTATGAGATGAAGAGATTAACGTAGGAAAGGGTTTCCTAGAAATTTGAAATGCGTTAGCGCAGAGATGCCAAACAAAAGGAACACGCTAAAATTATGTTTAGGTTTTATTTGGGCGAAACCGTTCTATCCATTTTCTGGGATTATTTCGGCGAAACAGTTAGAGACATTGTGAAAGAAGATTTTAGGAAAGGTTTTAGAAGTGAATTTGAGGGTGAAACTCTGTGGTCGTTATAATACACAAGTTTCATTTGAACAGTGTTGTGAGGTCCTCTACCCCAACCCCAAAGGGTTCCGATCCCCCACCCCAACCCCGAAGGAAGCCCCCGGTACTCAAAGGTCCCCCAAGCTCCCATAGAGCCCCAACCCTCCAAACGCCCTCCTCAGACCCTCAAAGGCCCTCCTCTGGTCCTCAAAGGGCCCCCGGACCCCCAAAGGGCACCCCGGACCCCAAAGGCCCTCCCCCGGTCCTCAAAGGTCCCCCGGTCCCCAAAGGCCCCCCAGGCTCCCAAAGGGCTCCCCAGACCCTCAAAGGCCCACCCCGGGGCCCCCAAAGACACACCGAGCTCCCAAAAGACCACCGGGGTCCCAAAGACCTTCACCCGGTCTCCAAATGTCCCCCAGGCTCTCAACCGGCCCCCAGGACCCCTAAAGGCCCCCCACCGGTCCCCAAAGGTCCCCCAGGCTCCCAAAGGGCACCCCACCCTCCCCTCCCTCTCCTCCCCCTCCTCACAACCCCCCCCTCCCCATCCCCCCAATCCCCTCCCCTCACCTCCCCCTCCCCTCCCCTCCCCCCTCCCCATTTTTTTAATATTTTTTGTGCATTTAGACACAGAAGGGCACCCACCCCCAAGGGTCCCCCAAAAACCCTCCCCCGGCCCCCCCAAGAGGGCCCTCGCCAGTTTTTTAATAAATTTTTATTGCTTTATTATATATTTTATGAACAAGTTCCATTCATAATGTCATTCCTAAACCCATTTTCCAACCTCAAAGAGTCCCCTCCCCAATTCGTAAATACTTTCTTTAATTTTTTAACATGATATATTTTTTTTACTTTTTACGTATCTTAAAATGACATGAAAAATGCTTACGGCTCTACCAGTCATACTCTGTGCTTGTTCATGGACACGACGCGGCTTTTCCACTGGTACTCTATGGCAGGTTATCGACACTACCGAGTTTATTGCATGCATTAAATCAGTATTTTTTACGCAGTGGAAGGATCAACATACAATTCATATCTGTAAAAAGTGAAGATGAATTATTCAACGAAAGTATGTGCACATGAAAAAATCATTGTCGTGTTGAACGCTGACAAGGAGAAATACCTGAACTATGAAACGAGTGCAAGTGGAGATCTTATTGGCAATGTATGCATACGTTGTCATGCCAATGAGGAGTTAAATTCCTTTGGTGTACCCAAGAATTTCCATCATGCAAGTGGTGGATATGCGAGAGTAACATTACCAGAGAAATTAGTAGTCAAAGAGAATGCCAACTTAAAAATAATAGTTGATGAAGAGGGACAACTTCTAGCTAATGGTTCTGGTAGTATGTTAGCCGTTGATAGATCTTATCGCAATTCTTCCGGTGTTAGCATTCGAATGAAAGCAAAAGAAAAAAGAAGATAAGCATACAGCTGCATCAACATCATAAATCATATCATGTCAATGTGCCAAAACTGCTATCTATGTAAAAATAGTGTGACAATAGACAGTGAAATCGCAGGCAGAATAAAAAGGACATTAGCAGACAATATCATCAATGAATATAAAGATGAATTGACGGAAAGTGAAGCGCAAGTGTACTAATAATGTATAATAATGTATTTAACATATTTTTATATCAATATTCTACATGTCCTTATTTCATTTAAAATATCTTATGCATTATTTTGTTAAGTGTTCATTTTTTTTAGGGTATGCTAGAACGTCAAACATTCAGAATATCTATTAAAAAGGTCAGAGATGTAAGAAAAACAATTTTAGAGATAATGATACAACTAGCAGGCTCAATTTTTCATTGAAGATAGAAAAGTTCAAGTTCTCTTCTGAATTTTACCAAAGAACACAATTCAATTCTAATTTCACCAGAGAAAATAAAAAGCTTACTCTTCACTTTTAAGTTCACCAAGACATAAAAAATTTAAAGTTCACTTCTAAATTTTTCCGTAGAAGATAGAAAAAGCTATACTATGATAGTGATTATTTTCCATGAAGATAAAAAATTTCACTTTAATTCAAAATTTTCTTAAATTCAATTCCGACCTTTCTCAAAGAGTCAAATTTAAAGTTCTATTCCAAATATTTTCCCGGAACAAGAAAAGTCACAAGACATAAAAAATTTAAAGTTCACTTCTAAATTTTTCCGTAGAAGATAGGAAAAATTATACTGTGATTGTGATTATTTTCTATGAAGATAAAAAATTTCACTTTAATTCTAAATTTTCTGAAATTCAATTCCGACCATTCTCAAAGAGATGAAAAAATTTAAAGTTATGTTCCAAATATTTCCCCCGGAAGAAGAAAAGTTCAACTTCGATTCTGAATTTTCTCAATGAAAATGAAATAAGTTATTGATCAATTCTATTTTCCCAAAATAATATAAAATTTTACACTTCAATTCAGATTTTTCTCAAAGAGATGAAAGAATTTAAAATATTGTTCCAAATTTTTCTTAGAAGATAGAAAAGTTCAAGTTCTAATATGAATTTTACCAAAGAACACAATTCAATTCTAATTTCTCCAGAGAAAATAAAAAGCTTCCATTACAGTTTTAAGTTTACTAAGACATAAGAAATATTAAGTTCAGTTCTAAATTTTTTCATTGCAGGTAGGAATAATTATACTTTGTTTCTGATTACTTTCTATATATATAAAAAATTTCACTTTAATTCTAAATTTTCTTAAATTCAGTTCGGTCCTTTCTCAAAGAGATGAAAAAATTTTAAGCTATGTTCAATATATTTTCTCGGAAGAAGAAAAGTTCAACTTCGATTCTGAATTTTCTCAGTGAAAATGA
>NW_028297454.1:64791-79778 GCF_049724085.1 Artemia sp. Qi Xiang Cuo
CGATATAAATAGCAGACCAAACTATGAATTCTTGAGGGAAAATCGGAAAGATTAAAACCATTATATTCTTTTTCCATGAAAAAAAAAACTATGTCAATATAAAATTAACAGACTTTAATTAATAAAAAATCTTTCCACAAAATAAGAATTTCGAAAGAAAAGTAAAGAACTCCATTAAACCAAAAATGAACAAAAATAGAATCAAATAATCTACCAAGTATACAACTACCACAAATCAGTATCAATAACTAAATGAAACGCAAAACCAATAGAAATTAAAATAAATAACAGAGTCAAACTCAAAACGGGCAGAAATTAATATGAGCAGGATTCGAAACCCCAATGCTTTATAAAAGCCAGAATGTAATTTGTACTTTACTGGAAAAAATTCTTTTAAATGTTTTCACTTTTACAACATTAAAAAATCAAAATTAATTAAGATTTTATGGAATAAATATAAGCATATGTAATAGAGCATATCAGCATATTTTCAATAGAGTTCTTTACTTAAAAAAAAACTTATTTTGTTAAAAAAGTTTTTCTATAAATAATTAAATTAAAGAACGAACTGCGGCCATTAGTAACTGAATCTGGGTTTTAGAGGTAGCAAGCAATCTATTAAGAGACGATCACGTCCAATATTAAGAAATACAATAACCCATAATTCCTAAGAAAAGATTCAGATCAAAACATGAAGTATATTACTAGAACTGCCTTGTCCTATACCCCTGTTTAGGTAAATTGCCGTCCCTGGTCTTGAACAACAAGGGAATTATATTATATTGAAAAAAATCACGAAAAGTGCCTGAAACCACGGTAGTCTGCATATAGGGTATCTTTTTTTCTTTATTTTTTCTTTTCCTTAGATAGTTTAGCACTGGAAAATTTGTAGAGAGCTGTTTAATGGCTCATTTTAAAGGAAATTGATATGGATAAAACCTTATTAATTAATAAAGTTAAAAGAACATATTTGGGGTTAAGAACTCCCATTTAATCAAAAGATATAAACCCAAAATAATGGTTGTTTTATTAGATTTAGTTTTAGATAATCATTCAGTTAACCAAGAAATTGCAGCTTCAAGTTGTCTGGCTAGACAGACTTGACTATCAGTCAAAATTAGAGGACAATGTCAGATTCCCAGGAAATGGTGCATAGTGGTGTATTCAGACTGGAATAAGCAACAAAAAGGCTCTGGATGAGTTTCTTCTCAACAAATTAAATCTTAAGAAATTTGTGTGTCATTAGGCCGTGAAAAGATAATATATAGAAATGATTTTAACTCTGGGTTACCCATCCTTACCTCCCCTTAATGGGAAATAAATTGCACTAAATTATGTACTGATCATATTGAAATTAACATCACTAAGCTAATCAACAATAATAACTTCAATAAAAAGAATAAACTAAGAAATAGCTACCTCAAAAATGAGTCAACACACAGTCAAATACACTTTGTTATAGAACGGATATCCACTAGCATGATCTCCAAAATGGTTCAAACAAGAATTTTAATTGCTGAAAACTCTTAATTTCCTTTTCCAAGACTAATATATTTGTTTCACTCAAACAGTTTGTGGTAATGAATTGTAAGTAAGGAGTGTAGCGGCTCAATAGTAACTGCACCTCTAAGAATCAGAGTCTTGAAAACAATGAATACATCAAAAGAATTGAATTTTTATACTTATTCAAAATATATACAATTCATCTAGTTAAATGTTACACATTAAAAGTTACGGATCTGAGGAGATTTGATTAATTTTTGAAAAAAATGGGGGGAACACCCCCGAAACGTCAAGGAATCCTAAACAAAATCACAAAACTTACATTCGGTATATTAGAGAAACCTACTGTAGAGGTTTCATGCTTCTATATCAAAAAATTTGGAATTTTGCATTTTTTCAGAAGTTAGTTGGTGGATGCACTTTAATTTGTCTTTCCTTTTGTTTTGTTTGTTTGTTTGTTTTTCCCAGGGTTGATTGTATCAAGCAAGTGATTCTACAAGATTGGCGTAGGGCTCATTTAATCGGAAATCAAAAGTTTGAGTGCCCTTTTTATTCTACCAAAAATATTGGAGGGCAGCTAGCCCCCTCCACATTTTCCAGTTTTCCCAATGTCATCAGATCAAATTTTGAGATAGCCGTTTCGTTCAAAATAGTCAAAGAATCTAATAACTATGTCATCAAGGAGGAATCAATACCCTAGAGCTCCAGGGGGAAGCACTGCAAGCTATAAACTTTGTCTTATGCTTACACATAGTATTGGCTAGTATACAGAAATTTTTAGGGGGAGGGTATTTTTTCTGGTGGAAGGGAGGGGGGCCTACGTTAGAGAATCTTTGTATGGATGAATTTCTTGTGGGCAAAGGAAATTTCCCAGGGAGGGGCAGCTGAATTTCTCAATATTATTTAAAAAACGATCAGACATTAAAATAAAAAGCAAGTTTTTTCAACTGAAAATAAGGAGCAACAACAAAATTTAAAACGAGCAGAAATTATTACGTATATGAGGGGGTTACCCTGTCATAAATACCGCGATATTTTCGCTAAAGTTATGATTTTAGAACTTCTTAAAATTTTATTATTCTAATTAAACGTCCTTGTGTTTCAGGAATCATTCTTAAATAAATGGAACAAATAGTCTAACTCTAGCGCAAAAAAGAGGGTATTGATTGGGGGCCAATCTTCTTCATATATATGATAATTTCTGTTCGTGTTAAGTTTAAATGCTGCTCCTTATATTTAGTTGAATAGTACTGGTTTTTGATTTGATTTTAGAAGAAAAGGAGTTGAAAGATATCTAACATCTGTCTAAAAATGTTATATTAACAATCTGTTTAAGAAAAACAAAGAGGGAAATCCCAATGATGAGCAAACTAACAGGAATGCGGCCAGTAGAAAGAGAACATATAAAATAAAACGACGCGGATTTTTCGCCTGTAAAAAACTAGGCGTCTTCAACACTGAATAAACCAAGATTAAAACGACAATAAAATAAAAATAAATATATTCGATTCCAAGAAATAAAAAAAAAACAATATCAATATATAAAAGTTTTGCACCTGCGACTACCAGTCATTGAATCTAATATAGTTGCTTTAATGGGAACACCAAAGCAACTGGATAAAATTATTCTGCTAATTATTATTATTATTCTGTTAATTAATGTTATTCTGTTAATACTTATTCTGCTAATTAATTCTGTTAGATTCTGTCTGAAAATCTTTTTTAAAATATGTGTATTCCTATAGAAAAAAGAAAATAGTCACTATGTTCTTTTGTCTCTAGATAGTTTTATTCTTGTAAGAAAACTCTTTATAGAGGTTAAAATTCACATGGGATATGTCTGAGAGATATTGTTTTCTGATCAAGGTCTTTGCGGAAACTTCCATGTCGGGGATAATTACAGGTTTGAATTAACAAGATTTAATACTATATACATCCTATCCATATTAATGTCTTAGAAATGGGTTTTAGGGACCAAATATATATGTATTTCCCATAAAACAACAAAAATGGCTTTTAGGGGATAAAGACGGGAAAGATGTCTTAGCAACCCTTGCAAGTAGCCAAAAATGACACTAATGCCATAGACACCTCTAGCGTCAGGCTTAGCGACTAAAAATTCCTCGGGATCGATAGCAAGCCCTCTTACTAATTAATAAAGTGACTTAAGATCTTATGAGAGGACAGAAAAAAGAATTCGCTTAAAACTCATTGTCAATCAAACTACAGTCGGGAAGAATGCATTGGTTTATATTCTTTTAATTCAGATATGTTAATAAAATGAAAACCTCATGAAATTTAATTATATCCAATTTATGGGATTTAAATCTTTTGATATACATATTTTTAGGTTGAATCTGTAAGGAAAGTTTTATCCAAGGAGGAGACAGGTGAGGAGGGTTACCATACTTTAACTCGGTCTTAATAATGCAATAGAAAAATAAAATTTTCCACTCCTCTCGTCTGCAGGTATAGTCTGAAATTACTGACTACGACCAACAATACATAAAAAAGATACAAAGTAGTTTCGAGTTGTTTTTATTTTAAACAAAACAAAGTCTTCACTTTTTTTCAAATAATATTAATGCTGGTAAAGACTGATAAGTCCATAAGAGAAACGACAAGCCATAGATCAGAAACAAAATAATAATAGATACAACATAATGGCAATGACGATGTATTTTAATAAACATTGTTAACATGGAAATGTATTGGTGTTGATTCTATTTCAGCTGGGTGCCTGCAACTTGCAGGTTCTTTAATTGACTGACATGCAGCACTAATGTTTCAGATGAACCTTGTCAGTGGTGTAGTCCCTTTGCTATATTGTGTCAGATAAATAACTCTCATTCTTAAAAAGGCAAAAAAGACACTACTCTGTGCAGCTCTTATCACCCCATTACCGTTTCTCGTACTTCTTTCATGCTCTTTGAGTCATTTTTGATAAGACGCATTGAAGAGAATTGTTCCACCCCTCCTCGTCAGTTTGGGTACAAGCGAGGCTTAGGTAGAGAGTACGCTCTCTATCTGCTTATAAATGTGCTGAAGCATATTGAAGAAAGAGGTGATTTCTTAGCCTTGTGGTTACTCGATGTTGCAAGAGACTTTGACTCTTGGATATTTTCGCAAGTTTTGCTTGAGGCTATTTTAAAGGTACAGATGTTGCAATTATTACTTGTTTAAGATACATGTATAGAAATCGGAAGGCTGGAATTAAAGAAAATAGTCAGCAATTTCCGATTCAGAAAGGTGTACACCAAGGAGGTCTGACTTCTTCAGTTTTCATTAATAATTATGTTACCAGGGCTCTGGATAAGTTAAACTGTACATTTATCTTCAAAGGAGTTCATCTTTTTTTAGTTACGTTTGCGGAGGACTTACTGAACTTTTCCTGTATTTTCCAAGGATGCTCTTCACATTTTGAGCTTCTCCAAGATGAGTACGAACACATTGGTTTGAGCTTTAATACTGATAAAATAGTTGTTCTACCATTCAACTATAAAGGGAATAAATATTCAATAAGTAAATCCAGCTCTGAGGCTCCTTTAGCTAGCAGCCTTACTTACCTGGACATGCCTATTGGAACAAACCTGAAAGAAACTATAAACCTGGCAATGAAAAACTATGCTAGTAAGATCCGGACTGCGTATGCCTCCCTGGCTTCAAATGTGTCGTATATGAGTATAACTTACCATTCTCAATTATATAATAGCCTAACAGTTCCTTACTTACTTGCCCTTTCTCCTGTTTGGTCTTTTTTTTTAATTCTGGTAAGAGACAGCAAATTCATTGCCTTTATTTTAAATTTGCAATGTATTTAATGGAACTTCTAACTTGGACAAGTAAATCTTTTCTGCAATAAAAGTATCAATTGGTAAACCCAGCTGGGGTTATTGAAAAGCGTATTTGTGACTTTGCTATTGAATACAAGAAGTTTTCACATCTTTGGTCATTACTGTTTATCCCTTGTTTCTATTTGTGTGTGTTTTTATTTATGTTGTTTCTTTTTTTTTCTTGATTTTTACTCTGTCTTTTTGGGCTCTGCCCATATTTTTGTGATGGGCTATAAAAAAAATATATTGATGGATGAATAAAAGTATCCTACTTGTTTATAAGAACATCATCACACCAGTAGTTGAATAACTAGTTTATTGCAGCATTTCCGGTTGACATTAAATGATAATTAGTGTTTACTTTCATAATATTGTTTACTTTCATGTTTCTTAAAAGTTCACTTTGCTGATTCAAAAGTAGCAACCAAAGAAACTAACCATATATAGAACTAGTTAAATTACCCTATGTTCATGCTACAAAAACAATTATTGCTGATACTCCTGCTACTACTACTACTATTGCCACTATTGCTGAGCCTAAGAGTATTAATTTAAAACTTTCAGGAAATGTTTAGCGTAATGTTGATCTCAATTAAAACATACAATATTCAAACATACTGTCAAAAAGACGTACCACCATTATCTCAGGAACAGCCTGGGGTTTAAATTGAATTTTTCAACGTGAGTTAAGGGGTTTTGAACCAACCAAAAGGCACTATTTGCATGCTAATGTTACTGTTACAACTGGTGCTAATACTATTACTACAATCGCCACTAAAATTATTATTACTAAAACTCTAACCAGAACTACTACTACAACTACTAATACTACTGCTGAAGCTAAAGTTGATGAAGTGAAACTTTCAGTAAGGACAAAAGTGGGCTCAGTTTATTATTGATTTTTCTGTGTTTTTATTTTTGGAAATTTTTTCAACCCAGTCACTTTGTGTAGAAGGAGTTGTTTTAACACTACAGAAGGTGACTCATTAAATTGGAACTTTAAAATTCCTGTGACTTTTTCTTAAACAAAAGTACTTTGAGGGCAAGAAACCACACCCCCTATTCTACAACACATCCTATAAAAATTTTGATACAACCCATTTTGTTTAGAAAGATTGAAAGGTTCGTTAGCTATACCTCTTTGGATGATAACCTCTCCAGTTCTTAGGGCAAGGATTGTAAGCAAGCAGGTCACGAATTTTCTACACATGGTATCTGTTCATGGGCAGCGGAGGTGTGCTCCCTAAGAAAAATTAAAATACTTTCAACGTACTATCTTGTCACCAAGTAAGTTGGAAAAAAAGAAATGTTTTGAAAACTTCAGAAGGGACTCATCAGCTTCAAAATAGAATGTTTTAGTACCCTTTTTAAACGTCAAAAGTTATTGAAAGGCATTCAGCTATTCCCTTTATTTCCCAAACCCATCCAATAAAAAGGTGTAGACTATCATTTCTCTCCACATAGTTTCAAAATCCATCAACTATGCCTTTAAAGTTGAAACTCCCCAAGTCCTTTTTGCAAGGGCTCTATATTTGACAATTCGCCTTATGTTTATATACTGTATATGTTATTGATAATAGGCCGCATGTTGGACCTTAGGTATTGAAAAAGTCCAATGGTAGTCGGGTGAAGCTTTCAGGGGATCTTTCATGGGATTTTGAAGATTCTTAAACTTAATCAAAAGCCACTATAATAATAACAATAACAATTTATTTGAACCCTCTATACATACAAGAAATACACTTGGAGAAGTATAGAAAAAGAAATTTATAAACACTTATAAGCACTATATAAACAAAATATAAACATTTATCATCACAAACACTAAAAAAAACTTCAGTAACAATGACTCACAAACGATTAATACATCCCAACAGAAAATCTACGACTGACTCAGATCTCTCTCTGAATCTCCCTTCTAAAGCAGCCATGTTATCACATATCTGAAAAGCACCGTAACGTTTGGAGATATAACAGTTACGAGACCAAACAGGAACTCGAAGAAAATGCTTACAAAATTTGAAAAAGACAGACCGAATTTGTTGACGTTCAGACGTGGTAAAAAAATTCCATAATGACACCAAAAAAAATACATGGGGAGCACAAAATGAGTTATAAAGCTGACCAAGCGTCTTTTTTTGTCAAATCGACCTTTCACTCTAGAAAAAATTCCATAGGACTTTCTCAACTTCTCTTTCAACGCATTTATTGTTAATGACCTTGTTGTTCAAATTGAGGGCCCGAATGTAAGTCCCAGGTACTTGAGTGAAGCAGTGGCAGATATTGAATCAGGGCCAACTTGAATTTTTGAATCGGGAGGGCGATGACAACCAAAAACGACTAATTCCGTTTTAGCAGAAGTGGCTGACAACCCGGTATAAAGGCTGTTCACAGCAGCTTGCAGTGATTGCAGCGGAAGAATCTTATCTACGTATGAAAGGTGAATTGCGTCAACAGATGACTCGATAAGAAAATGCGGTATTCTGCGGGTTGCACAGTGGATGACACTGTTAAATATTTCAGGACTTAACACTGAGCCATGTTTTGCTTCACAACGCACAGAAATTTGGTTGCTATAAAGATTTTGCACACGGACACGTATGGAAGAGCTTTGGTACCATTGCCACTGGGAGGCACAAATGAATGGGTTTACCCCACTCCTCAAAATGCTAAAACAGCTCGGGAGTGTAGGATCGAATCAAATGCTTTAGAAGCATCTATTGCACAAACATATAAAAGTTTCTTCATTCTCTCATACCCCTCCAAAATAGACACGACAAATTCATGTGCATTCCCAAAACCAAAACCCGCACAAAAACCAAACTTATAATCTCCATGGTCACACCTATTCGACATTTTTAAAGGAAGAATCTTTTCAAATAATTTTGCAATAACTGAACAAGCTGTAAATGGACGATAAGAGTCACAAGATTGAGGGTCCTTATTCTTTTATGGGAAACACGTGACAATGCCCTCAGATAGTGCAGTCGGTACGAATTGCTGCGCAATACAAGCTTGGATAAGTAGCACCATATGCTCAACTAGTTTTGCAGTACCATAAATCAAATGTTCTAATTAGAGTCTGTCAGAACCAGGAGCTTTGCCTTTTTTTAAGGAGACGAATTAGCGTGAAAACTGACGATGGCGTGATAAAAACAAGATTTAGGCTTTGGTCTACTTCAGAAAAATAGTGTAAGAGAATCTGCCGAAAAGTGGTGTTCAGTGGTAGGGTGTTATCAGACAATAACGAGCAGAAGTGTTTTTCCCAGGAGGTTACATCAATAGGGCTAGAACGCAAAGATGACGATGAAGTGAACTTTAATACTTTGTTCCATAGTATCTGCGGATGATTTCGGATATCACGAGATAGAATAGATAATTGCCTTCTTTTCAAGAACTTTAAAGCTTCCCGGTATTCTCTTTTAGTCGATTTGAGGATCCTAAAAATGAAACCAGATCTGGGGCGATCACAATCACCCAAGATCTTAAACCAAAACTTGTGACGGTTCTTTGCAACTTGTAGCTCTGGGTCATCGCTCAAGCCCTTTTTCCGTGTTCCAATCCTAATTCTCTCAGATGGTACTGCCACTGAGGCGGCTACTTTAATTGAATGAGTAATCTCAGTAAGATAACAATCTAGATCAAGGCTGACGCCACTAAGCGTTGTAGAAAGAAGGTGAAAAGGAATTTTGATTTTTGACAGCATAGAATCCAAAACACTTTGATAGAGTGATATGTCGATATTATCTCAATTCATTTTCTAAAACCACAGAGGCTGTTGACTTATTTGTGGAAAAAGCAAGTTCATACAAAACTTTAAATATAAATGGTTACTTGTTAACATAGCATCAGAAACGTCAACAATGACGCTCTGGAGTTCCAGGACATTCGAGAGAACAAAATCAAGATCGAAAGTGGAGCCAGAATGGTGAACGTAAGAGAAAGATTTGGACTTGAAAGCAAAAATATTTCGCTTGGCATTGAAGAAAGGAGCAATTGTGTATAAGGTGCAGCATCATCTTTGAGGTCTGAGTTGAAGTCATCACATATGACAAGTGATTTATTTGATGACTTAACTTTATGCAGTAATTTTGACAGGGACGCACAAGCTAAAGCATATTGTCTGCTCGATGTAGAATTTTGATAATTAGTTGGCATATAAACACATAAGAGAACAATACTACCTAAATCAACTGCGATGTATAGGTCTTTAGATTCAAAACAACTACATTTAAACTTCCTATTTACAGCAACTAATGAGCCACCAGATGAACGGCCAGTAGTATTTTTAGCAGGTCTAATACAAAATAAATGGTCAGACGAGACTTTTAGCGTCGGGGAATTATCCACAATAAGTAAGTGTTCGGCTAAACATACAATATCATACTTAAATATCATGTTCTCAAGAGTTCTTAATTTCTCCTGGGCACCATTAATATTCTGAAAAAATACAGAAACTATTTCACTAGGTCTAGAGTCCAAATTAACACACACGGTTTATAGTTTCATTTCTAACATCAGGCCCTTGGACAGGTAGCTGTTTCTTGATTTCTAAGCACGACAGACTGCTGATTCGGTGACTGCCACCACAGTTGGCACATGTAAAGGACTGCGCCTGACAACTCCTGTCACGGTTGCTATGATTGCCGGGACATTTGCTGCATTTAGTTGGATTAGAAAACTCTCTAGCAAAATGACCGAAGCCTTGACAATTGTGACATTGCATCGGTTTCTCGATCAGCAACGTAACTTAAAATATATTCAAGTTGGTCGTAACATTGCCTAACACAACAGGAACAGAAGGTTGCACTTGAGCTGGCACTTACGGCCAGATTGCAGGGCCTGAAGGCTGCCTTGAGGTTTCCTGCTCTTCAACGAGAAAATTTAACATTCTCACGCACTTAATTAAACGAGATGCTACAATAGTGCTTGGTTCATTACGGTTATCTAGTACATCACAAGGATCAACTATAACAAAGAGGGGTAGTTCCTCCTTACGCACTAAAAAACCACTCAACAGATCATGGAAATCTGCCAAAAATATTGGGCTTGGATGTGAACCCCTGCGCCTTTCAAGAACAAGAAAAATCAAGGCACTTTTGCACACATCCTGAGCCTGCTTTATTGCATCTTTTGCGAAAAATTTTGATGCAATCTTGATAACTGAATCTTTTTCTTTTGTAATGTTCCGCTCCAGAAAATTCAAAACTGGGCACACATTTATTGAAACAACCATTTTTTGGGTGGTTTCTTTCCTCCCACCACCACTATTGCACCGTGATTGTCTATAAATAGCGACTTGCCTAATTATATTCGCACTGATTTATGGCTAAATCAAATGTCCAATTTCTTACTAAGAACAAGTAAGACAAGTTTCACTTAATGTTACTATAAGCGACCTTCATTTGTTAAGCGATTGCAAAACAAGTTCATAAGAACTTGCCAAACAACTTTTGTTTAAATCCAGAAAATAGTTGGTTTTTCGTTCAGAATGCAGTTGTTCACGGAATGAATGCTATTTGTGAAAGAAATGCTGATTGTGAAAGGAAGGTATCTCAGTAAAGGAATGGGTATTTGGTTGGAACTTCCAAGGAATAATGAGGGGGATGCACATTTGACTAAAATGCAATATGAGTAAACATACTGCTACTGCTACAACCAATAATAGTACTACTACTACTACTAGTACTACTCCTACTACTGCTACTGCTACTACTACTACTACTACTACTACTACTGCTACTACTACTACTACTACTACTACTACTACTACTACTACTACTACTACTGCTACTACTACCATTACTACTGCTACTACTACTATTACAACTATTACTATTACTGCTACTACTGCTACTACTCTTAAATTTACTAGTATTATTGTGACTGCTACTAAGCCTAAGGGTAATAAGGCTGAATCTGAGAAAATTTTAAGAGGGCACTAATATACTTTAATACAAAAATGGCTGTTAACAGTTTTTAATCAGTAACATATTAATAACGTCTAGGAGTATTATGCGGAAACTTTTAAGGTATAATGAGGGTGAAGTTGACTAGGTGAAAAATAATGCTTAGAAGTCTTTTACTACTTGTAATAGTACTACTAAAATTACTACTAATATTACTACTACTGCTGCTACTTCAACAACTATTGCTATTACCGCTACTGCTACTACTACTATCACTACCGCTAGAAGTATTACAAATAACACTACTGGCACTAATACCGCTTCAAATACTATTACCAATGCAACTATTGCTACTACTGCGGCTACTACTTTAAAATTACTACTTTCATTGTGACTGCTACTATGGCTAAGGGTGATACGGCTGAATTCCATAGAGTATTGAGAGGGAATCTGAAATAAATCACAATACACCCACTGAAAATAGACTTTCAACGCTTCTGATCAAAAGGTGTTAAGTTGGAACTTTCAAGGCATGACGAGGAAGATGGTAAACTGGCTAAAAGAGAATATGTGGATGCTACTACTACTACTATTTCTTCTACTGCTACTAGTGTTACTTCTATTATTGTAAATACTCTTCCTGCTGCTACGACTACTCCTACTACTTCTTATACTATCGGTATGAAGCTTAAAATTATAGGGAATGTTAAGATGAAATTTGAATGAAAAGAAAACTTATCATGTCTAAGCAGGTTGTAAAATTTTCTTATCAGTGTATATTAGAAATAACTATGGAGTATTACGGCAGTGAAAACAACAAATCAGGAGGTAGATTTTTTTCTGAAAAACATATTTTAAAATGTCTGTATTCCTATAGAAACAAGAAAAAAGTCACTCTGTTCCTTTGTCCCTAGATTTTTTTTATTCAAGCTCTTTATAGAGGGTGAAATTCACGCGGGTTGGGTCTAAGAAATATTGTTTTTGAACAAGGTCTTGTTTCAAACTTCTGTGGAAACTTCTAAGTCAGGGATAATTACATTTTTGAATAAGCAAGATGTTATTATATATACCTCCTATTCAGATTAATGTCTTAGAAATAGGTCTTAAGGAGAAAGTATGTATGTATTTACCATAAAAGCAACTAAAGTGGCTTGTTGGAGCACAGAAAAAGGAGAGAAGTTTTAGCACCGTTTACAAACAGCCAAAAAGGCAGTAGTACCATGAAAACCCCAGCGGTAAGTTTAGTGACAAAAATTCCTGATCGGGATTGATAGCAAGCCCTCTTAATAATTCTTAAAGTGACTTAATCTTTGGAGAGGATAAAAAATTCATTCGCTAAAAATAAGTTGTCACTCAAAGTACTAGTCATTAAGAAATACAATGGCTTATATTCTTTTAATACAAATACATTAATAAAACGAAAACCTCATGAAATTTAATTGCATCTAATTCATGGACTTTGATTCTTTTGATACACACATTTTAAGGTTGAATGTGTAAGGAAAGCCTTGTCCATGGAAGAGACAGGGGAGGAGGGTTACCATATTGTGACTCGGTCTTAGTAATGCAATAAAAACATATTTTTTTTACTACCTTCGTCTGCAAGTATGGCTGAAATTATTGTGTAGGAATAACGATAGATGAAAAAAGATCTAAAGTAGCTTTGAATTGTTTTCATTTTGAAGAAAAATGAAAATATTTTTTTTTAAATATTTTTTTAGCTATATTATACTTACGAGAATCGATGCTAAGTCAGATAGTCCCCGACTATTAGTAGTCCTCTTTGCTTCCCATATTTGTTCATCTAATACTGATGCTGGTGAAGACTGGAAATGCCATGAGACAAACAACAGGCCATATATCAGAAATAAAATAATAATAGATATAACATAATGGTACTGACGCTGTATTTCACTGAGCATTGTTAACATGAACACTTCAGTAAAACTGGCAATGTACTTCTTTAAAATACATCACCACATTAGTAGTTGAATAACTGGTTTATTATAGTATTTCCAGTTCTCATCTGATGAGAATTATTGTTTAATTTCTCAAATATTTTGCTGTTTTAAAAAGTAGAAACCAAACAAACTAGCCATATGTTGAACCAACTAAATCACACTATGTTCATACTACAAAAACTACTACTGCTGATACTCCTGCTGTGTTGTGAAGTGCTTTATTCTATGGTTTTTGGGGGTTGTAGTTGTAGATGCCTTTTTTCTCCCTTTATAGGGGAGATAAATTCTGGCCCTAAGGTAATTAAACTTTGGTAGCGTGCCTTAGGCTATGAGCGAACTAATGAGGCGTACCGACTGGGTATGTTCGAGAAGCTAAAAGTAGATCGTAGAAAGGTTGTATAAAATACAATACTTTTATTCATTTACCATATAATATAGTCGGATAAATTCTGTCTACTGGGACTGGCTGTCCCAAGTAGACCACAAGTCTCAAAAACAAAAATAATATATAAATAAATACTTAGACACTTACAATGATAAAACAAAGTTCCAAGGTATTTCTAAAAACAACGGACCAGAGGTTAGTCCGGCATAAAGTTATTATCCCATTTTCCCTTCCATTAAAATGTATCTTTTATACATTTTTATCAACCACACCTTCCCACGTAATCGCTAGGAAGTGGTAATTTCTCAATTTCCCGTTAAACACAACTTAGCAGGATATGTTCCTTATCTTAATAAAAAGTGGTATTTCAAAACTTCATATTTGCGTCTTATATATTTTTACTAAATTAATAATTAACTAAATTAGAAAGCTTTACCACAGCTGCTACTAGTATGACTGCCACTATTGCTAAGATAAGGATTATTAATTTAATATTTTCAGGAAATATTTAGAGGCATGTTTATTTCAATTAAAACATACCATATGCATACAGAGTGTCAAAAGGAGTATCACCAATAACGCAGGAACAGCTTGGTGTTTAAATCGAATCTTTGAGAGCACGTTAAGGGGTTTTTGAACCAACCAAAAGGCAATATTTGTATGTTACTGTTACTGTTACAACCGATACTAATACTTTTACTACAACTGCCACAATAATTATTACTAAGAGTATAACCCTT
Organism: Artemia sp. Qi Xiang Cuo; assembly: GCF_049724085.1. Taxonomy (NCBI): domain Eukaryota; kingdom Metazoa; phylum Arthropoda; class Branchiopoda; order Anostraca; family Artemiidae; genus Artemia; species Artemia sp. Qi Xiang Cuo. The sequence continues at coordinate 79,123 of NW_028297454.1, forward strand.
GCTACTTCTACAACTAGTAATACTACTTTTGAAGCTAAAGCTTATGAAGTGAAACTTTTAGTAAGGATGCCAGTGGGCAATAATTATTACTAAGAGTATAACCCCTGCTGCTTCTACAACTAGTAATCCTACTTTTGAAGCTAAAGCTAATGAAGTGAAACTCTTAGTAAGGATACAAGTGCTACTTCTACAACTAGTAATACTACTTTGGAAGCTGAAGCTTATGAAGTGAAACTCTTAGTAAGGATACAAGTGGGCTCAATTAATTATTGATTTTAGACAAACATTGATTAAACAAAAGTAATTTAAGGGCAAGAAACCACACCCTAATTCTACCAAATGTATACGATTAAAATTTTGATACAACTACTTTACTTAGAATAATTGAAAGGTTCGTTATTTCTGTCTCTCTGGCAGTGGCGTAATTTTGCAAAAATCATGGGGAGGGGCAAAGTTGGAGCCCATTTGGTCAAATCAAGTGAAAATGACAGTGAAAACTGAAAAATTAGTCATATATTACCATAAAGGCAAAGGTATACTAAAAAAAACCTGTTTCTCTGGATACTTGAATTTTTCAGGCTTATCTTAATTTTCAAAAAAATTTTTTGGAGAAATTACATTTCAGCTACAGGGCAAACTGAGGTCTGGGGGACCTC
>NW_028297455.1:0-14979 GCF_049724085.1 Artemia sp. Qi Xiang Cuo
ATTCAAGAAATTATGAAAAAATTCTCAGTAAGTAACAATTTCTTTCTTGAAGTCAACTCTTGGATACACAATACGAATTCATAGAAATTATGAAAAAATTGTAACTAAGTAGCAAATTCTTTCTTGAATTCACCAGTTGAATAAACAAAAAGACATTTCGTTCAAGAAATTATGACAAAATTCTAAGTAAGTAACAAACTATTTTTTGTTTTCACGAGTGAGATGTATGATGTAGAAATTAAATTCAAGAAATTATGAAAAAATTCTCAGTAAATAACAATTTCTTTCTTCTTGAAGTCAACTCTTGGATACACAATATTGAAATTTCATTCAAGAAATAATGAAAATATTTGTAAGTAAGTAACAAACTCTTTATTGATTTCACCTCTTGGATATACAGTACACATACTTCATTCAAGAAATTATGAAAAAATCGAAACTCTTTATTGTTTTCAAGACTTAGACACACGATGTAGAAATTTAATTCAAGAAATTATGAAAAAATTTTCAGCAAGTAACAATTTCTTTCTTGAAGTCAATTGTTGTGTAGAAATTTAATTCAAGAAATTATGAAAAATTCTCAGTAAGTAACAATTTCTTTCTTGAAGTCAACTCTTGGATACACAATACGGAAATTTCATTGTAACTAAGTAGCAAATTCTTTCTTGAATTCACCTCTTGGATAAACAAAAAGACATTTCGTTCAAGAAATTATGACAAAATTCTAAGTAAGTAACAAACTCTTTTTCGTTTTCACGAGTTACATGTATGATGTAGAAATTAAATTCAAGAAATTATGAAAAAATTCTCAGTAAATAACAATTTATTTCTTGAAGTCAACTCTTGGATACACAATATGGAAATTTCATTCAAGAAATGATGAAAATATTTGTAAGTAAGTAACAAACTCTTTATTGATTTCCCCTCTTGGATATACAGTTCAGATATTTCATTCAAGAAATTATGAAAAAATCGCAAGTAAGTAACTTTTTTCTCTTTATCACAAACAATTTTCACTTAGCTACACGATGTAGAAATTTAATTCAAGAGATTATGAAAAAATTTTCAGTAAGTAACAATTTCTTTCTTGAAGTCAACTCTTGGATACACAAAATACGGAAATTTCATTCAAGAAATTATGAAAAATATTTGTAAGTAAGTAACAAGCTCTTTATTGATTTCACCTCTTGAATATACAGTACAGATACTTCATTCAAGAAACGTGATTAAACACGTTTTGAAACTACATGCTATTGCATGCCTTTCCTTGGCACCTTTCCAAACGAGTGGGATTCCCCACTGGTTCCTACACACAGCAAAAAGTGAGCAGTACGAAAACTCCACGTTTTCAACCAGACTGTTTTTTTAGACAACACACCCACAGAGATGACAAACACACATAGAGACGAGACACGCACAGACACGACACACAAACAGAGTCATAGTGAGAGAGATATCCAAAAGTTGGGTTGATCTAGGTTCACTTAGAGTGGCGCGCCACTCTAAGTGAACCTAGATCAACCCAACTTTTGGATATCTCTCTCACTATGACTCTGTTTGTGTGTCGTGTCTGTGCTTGTCTCGTGTCTATGTGTGTGTGTCATCTCTGTGAGTGTGTTTTCGAAGTAACTAGTTTGGTTGAAAACATGGAGTTTTCGTACTTCTCACTTTTTTGCAAGGTTTAGTAACCAGTGGGAAATCCCCACTGGTTTGGAGAGGTGCCAAGGAAAGGCATGCAATAGCATGTAGGTTCAAATCATGTTTAATCACGTATCTTGAATGAAATATCTGTACTGTATATTAAAGAGGTGAAATCAATAAAGAGCTTGTTACTTACTTAAAAATATTTTTCATACTTTCTTGAATGAAATTTCCGTATTGTGTGTATACAAGAGTTGACTTCAAGAAAGAAATTGTTACTTACTGAAAATTTTTTCATAATCTCTTGAATTAAATTTCTACATCGTGTAGCTAAGTGAAAATTGTTTGTGATAAAGAAAAAAAGTTACTTACTTGCGATTTTTTCATAATTTCTTGAATGAAGTATCTGTACTGTATATCCAAGAGGTGAAATCAATAAAGAGTTTGTTACTTACTTACAAATATTTTCATTATTTCTTGAATGAAATTTCCATATTGTGTATCCAAGAGATGACTTCAAGAAATAAATTGTTATTTACTGAGAATTTTTTCATAATTTATTGAATTTAATTTCTACATCATACATCTAACTCGTGAAAACAAAAAGAGTTTGTTACTTACTTAGAATTTTGTCATAATTTCTTTAATGAAATGTCTTTTTGTTTATCCAACTTGTTAATTAAAGAAATAATTTGCTACTTAGTTTCAATGAAAGTTCCTTATTGTGTATCAAAGAGTTGACTTCAAGAAAGAAATTGTTACTTACTGAGATTTTTTTCATAATTTCTTGAATTTAATTTCTACACAACAATTGACTTCAAGAAAGAAATTGTTACTTGCTGAAAATTTTTCATAATTTCTTGAATTAAATTTCTACATCGTGTGTCTAAGTCTTGAAAACAATAAAGAGTTTCCATTTTTTCATAATTTCTTGAATGAAGTATCTGTACTTTATATCCAAGAGGTGAAATCAATAAAGAGTTTGTTACTTACTTACAAATATTTTCATCATTTATTGAATGAAATTTCAATATTTTGTATCCAAGAGTTGACTTCAAGAAAGAAATTGTTATTTATTGAAAATTTTTCATAATTTCTTGAATTTAATTTCTACATTATACATCTAACTCGTGAAAACGAAAAATAGTTTGTTACTTACTTAGAATTTTGTCATAATTTCTTGAACGTAATGTCTTTTTGTTTATCCAACTGGTGAATTCAAGAAAGAATTTGCTACTTAGTTACAATGAAATTTCCATATTGTGTATCCAAGAGTTGACTTCAAGAAAGAAATTGTTACTTACTGAGAATTTTTCATAATTTCTTGAATTTAATTTCTACATCATACATCTAACTCGTGAAAACAAAAAAGAGTTTGTTACCTACTTAGAATTTTGTCATAATTTCTTGAACGTAATGTCTTTTTGTTTATTCAACTGGTGAATTCAAGAAAGAATTTGCTACTTAGTTACAATGAAATTTCAGTATTGTGTATCCAAGAGTTGACTTCAAGAAAGAAATTGTTACTTACTGAGAATTTTTTCATAATTTCTTGAATTAAATTTCTACACAACAATTGACTTCAAGAAAGAAATTGTTACTTGCTGAGAATTTTTTCATAATTTCTTGAATTAAATTTCTACATCGTGTATCTAAGTCATGAAAACAATAAAGAGTTTGTTAGTTACTTGGAATTTTGTCATAGTTTCTTGAACGAAATGTCTTTTTTTTGTTTATCCAGCAGGTGAATTCAAGAAAGAATTTGCTACTTACTTACAATTTTTTCATATCCACGAGGTGACTTCATGAAAGAGTTTGTTACTTTCTTACAATTTTTTCATAATTTCTTAAATTAAATTTCTGCATTGTGTATCCATGAGGTAACTTCAAGAAAGAGTTTGTTACTTACTTAGAATTTTGTCATAATTTCTTGAACGAAATGTCTTTTTGTTTATCCAGCTGGTGAATTCAGGAAAGAATTTGCTACTTACTTACAATTTTTTCATAATTTCTTTAATGAAATTTCTGTATTGTGTATCCAAGAGGTGACTTCAAGAAAGAATTTTCTACTTACTTACAATTTTTTCATATTTTATTAAATGACGGGTTAAGCTTAAAGATATTTATTGCTTAAACGTATTGACACAGAGCCCAAAGAGACACACAAAGCCCAAAGAAACATACACAGATCAAAGAGACCCACACTTCCAAAAGAGACACACATAGAACAAAAAGACTCAAACACCCCAAAAATACACACATTCCATCTATCAACACACAAAATACATAGACACACACATCCCAATTAGACACCCACAAATCAAAGAGACAAATACCGTAAAATTGTTCTTACACGGCCCAGAGATAAGAACACATCACCAATCTTGGACCACTTCCTACCACGCCCCAAAGAGCCACAAGAGGCACACACAGACCATAAAGATTCAAACTGCCCAAAGAGATATACAGCCTAAAGACACACACACAGCCCAAAGAGACAAAAAAACGCACAAACAGACACATACATACTAAAAAGATTCAAACCCTCCAAAGAGACATACATTGCCCAAAGAGACACACATGGCCTCTCAGAGACACAAACAGCCGAAAGAAACACACAGAGACCAAAAAATGCCCATACAGACACATACAGACCAAAAGATTCAAACGCCCCAAAGAGACACACATAGCCCAAAGAGGCACACACGACCTCTAAGAGACACAAACAGCCAAAAGAAACACACACAGAACAAAATGACTCAAACAGCCCAAAGAGACACAAATTTCCCAAAGAAACACAAACAGCACAAAGAGACAGAAGCCCACAGATACAAACACAGCCCAAAAAGACTCAAACAGCCCAAAGAGACACAAACAGATCAAAAAGACTTAAACAGTCCAACGAGACACACGGCCCAAAGGGACTCACAAAACCCAAAGAAACACACACAGCCCAAAGAGAAACACACAGCCCAAATAGACAAACACCTATCAAACAGACTCAAACAGCTCAAAGAGACACACACCCAAACCAAACAGACTCAAGCAGCTCAAAGAGACATACAGCCCAAAGAAACAAGAGATGCACAAATCCAACAGAGACACGCAAAGCCCAAACCGACACAAACAGCCACAAGAGGCACACACCGGCCATACAGATTCAAACTGCCAAAAGAGACATACAGCATAAAGACACACACACCGCCAAAAGATACACACACAGGATAAAGATACATACACACAGTCCGAATACACACACAAACCCCAAACATACACACACCCAGCTCAAAGATACAAAAAACGCCCATACAGACACATACATACCAAAAAGATTCAAACCCTCCAAAGAGACCCTTATTTATAGTGAAGCGTTTCTTAGTCGTATGTTTACTCGAATATTTAACAAGTACCATTTTTCCATACCATCCAAAAAACTCAATTCCTCCTAGAATTATATAAACTAAATAGTTAACCCCGCCCTAGAAAGTTCGGTAAAACACGATAGCCTTATTTATAGTGAAGCGTTTCTTAGTCGTATGTTTACCCGAATATTTAACAAGTACAATTTTTCCATACCATCCATAAAACTCATTCTTAGTCGTATGTTTACCCGAATATTTAACAAGTACCATTTTTCCACACCATCCATAAAACTCACTTCCTCCTAGAATTATTTTAACTAAATACTTACCCCCGCCTCCAACAGAAAGTTCAAAAAGACGCACTAGCCTTATTTATAGTCGAATTTTTACCCGAATATTTAACGCGTATCATTTTTCCGTACCACCCACAAAAATCAATTCCTCCTGAAATTATTTAAACTAAATACTTACCCCCCGTCCTATAAAGTGGTCCGTAAGAGACAAAAACGTCCAAAAGAAAGACACACTGATCAAAATGACACAAACACCCAAAAGATACACACATAGCTCAAAGAAACACAACAGCCCACACGGTCCCTAGGAGACACAAACATCCAAAAGAAAGACATAGAGATCAAAATGACATAAACAGCCCAAAGAAACACAAACAGGCCAAAGAGACACAAACACCTCAAAGAGACAAACACAGACCAAAAAAGACTCAAACAGCCCAAAGAAACATAAACAGATCAAAAAGACTCAAACATCCCCAAAGAGACACAGAGCCCAAAGAGACACACACAACCCACAGAAACACAAACAGCCCAAAGAGAGTAACTGTGACAAGCTAAACCACAACAAAGCATTACTCTCGTGGAACTCAAGCCTCATTTAACTCAATCCCCGTGCAACTGAACCCCTCCGTCCAGTTACCTAAAATCAAAGTTAATCAAAAAGAAAGACACCTAGATCAAAAAAAAAAAAAAAAAAAAAAAAATATATTAATTAATAAATTTAAACCACCAACCCAGTTACTAATTTATATAAACGCGAAAAAAAACTCAAAAAATGAACAAACATACAAAAAAAAAACCTACTTATATTACGAGGGGTGGAGAATGAGTGGAATATGCAACTTCTATCGGATATTAAGACGTCGATTGACCCCGAGTGAGAAGGAGGCATGGGAGGCATGGGCGCATGATCAGAAGAAGAAGAAGAATACGGAGAATTAATAGTCTTTTTGTTCACCATTATAGATGAATAAACTGTTTTAGCCAATGTAATGACGTCCTATTCCTACAAGTTAAGTTAGAATGAAAAATCAGGTCCCAATCCTCCCCCCCCCATGTAACTGAACCCCAAGCTTCTGAACCCCCCATGCAACTGAACCCCCGTGCTACTGAACCCCCCATGCAACTCGACCCCATTTAACTAAACTTCCGTGTAACTGTACCCCCCTTTAACTGAACTCTCAAGCAACTCAACCCTCCATGCGACCCATCTCCTTCTAAACACTTTTCAATCATTTCTCGTTAAATTGACAATAATCTCCAAAACATCACTTGCGTTTTATACAGTACACTACCATTACGTCTCCTCCAAATCGCAAATCCCCCCCCTCGTTCAACTGAATCCCTCCATGTAAGTGAACCTCTGTATAACCAAAACCCTGTACAACTGAACCCCCCATGCAACTGAACCCTCGTGCTACTGAACCCTCATGCAATTCGACCCCATTTAACTAAACCTCCGTGTGACTATACCCCCTTTAACTGAACTCTCATGCAACTCAACTCTCCATGCGACCCATCTCCCTCCAAACACTTTTCAGTCATTTCTCGTTAAATTGACAATACGCTCCAAAACTTCAGTTGTGTATTATACAGTACACTATCATCCCATCTCCTACAAATCGCAAATCCCCCCCCCCTCGTTCAACTGAATTGCTCCATGTAAGTGAACCCCTTTATAACCAAAACCCTGTACAACTGAACCCCCTGCAACTGAACCCTCGTGCTACTGAACTCCCATGCAACATGCAACCCGTCTCCCTCAAAACACTTTTCAGTCATTTCTCGTTAAATTGACATTACGCTCAAACACATAACTTGTTTTTTATACATTACCCTCTCACCACCACGCCTCCAAATCACACCTGCCGCCCTCTCTCCCCTCGGACAACAGAAACGCACCGTGTTAGTGATGCCCAGTATAACCAAAACCCTGTACAACTGAACCCCCTGCAACTGAACCCTCGTGCTATTGAACTCCCATGCAACTCAACCCCATTTAACTAAACCTCCGTGTAACTGTACCTCCAAATCGCAAATCCCGCCCCCGCCCCCCTCGTTCAACTGAATCGCTCCATGTAAGTGAACCCCTGTATAACCAAAACCCTGTACAACTGAATCCCCTGCAACTAAACCCTCGTGCTATTGAACTCCCATGCAACTCAACCCCATTTAACTAAACCTCCGTGTAACTGTACCCCCCTTTAACTGAACTCTCATGCAACTCAACCTTCCATGCAACCCATCTCCCTCAAAACACTTTTCAGTCATTTCTCGTTAAATTGACAATACGCTCCAAAACATCACTTGTGTATTATACAGTACACTATCATCCCATCTCCTCCAAATCGCAAATCCCCCCCCGTTCAACTGAATCCCTCCATGTAAGTGAACCCCTGTAGAACCGATACCCCGTACAACTGAACCCCCACGCAACTGAACCCTCGTGCTACTAAACCCTCATGCAACTCGACCCCATGTAACTAAACTGTCGTGTAACTTTATCCCCTTTAGATGAACTCTCATGCATCTCAACCATCCATGCGACCCATCTCCCTCTAACCACTTTTCAGTCATTTCTGTTTAAAATGAAAATAATCTCCAAAACATCACTTGTGTATTATGCAGTACGTAATTACGGCATCTCCTCCAATTCGCAAATCCCATTACCCCTTTTTTTTGCAAAGGTTAATCAAACACTTCCGATTGTAAAAGCATTAAAAAAATTTCCAGTCACTAATTACCCCTTTTTTGTCACGACATCTTCTCCAATTCGCAAATCCCATTACTCCTTTTTTTCGCAAAGGTTAATAAAACATCTCCGATTGTAAAAGCATTAAAAAATTTTCCAATCACTAATTATTCCTTTTTTTGAAAATGCTAAAAAAGACATGTATCATGAACTAGAAATCTACGTCAGAGAAACTTGTCATCTTTGAATTCAATTCTCTTACTAATATCATTTGTAACGAAAACTATGGGGTTACCTTAACTGTTAATCAGTTTAATCCTATTTTTCTCCACTGATACAATCAATCACTAATTAATATCGTTCATTGTCTAAGTAAATTAAGTTATCTCCATCGCCGACCAATCAAGTTATTATATTGGACTAACCACCAACTTTCTCTAATCGACTGACACACAAAAAATCGATGTCATAATAAAAAAAAACATGTCTGCCAAGCCATGTAGAGTTCATTGTATCCCTGGCAAAGAGTGTAATGACCTGCAAAATTAACAGAAAAAACTGTTTGGTACAGGGGCCCCTCAGAATTCAATAGATGGTATATACTGGTAGTTGCCCTCCAATCACTTTCGACTATTAAAAAGGGAACTAGTCATTTGAATTTCTAATCGAATGAGCCTGTTTTGAAGTTTCTATGACAACACCTTCTATAAAAACCTTATATACCCCAGGGCATAACTTAAAACCCTTGCCTTGAGGGTTGTGGGGGTTTTCCTCCTCAAAAACATACTTTTTATCTGGAAATCAACTACGCTGATCAAAATGGCTATCGCGGAATTTTGATTGGATTTGTTTGAAGGAATGATGGGCGTGGGGGGCTAGTTGCTCTCCAATAATTTTCGACTGCTAGAAAGGGCACTAGAACTCTCAATTTCCAATCGAATGAGCCCACTTTGAAGTTTATACAACCACGCCTTCCATATGAAGTGCCTCTGGGGAAAAAAAATAATAATAAAACATCGGAGCCGTATGGCCTTTACTATGGGTAATGCTCCAGTGTTGCCTCTGATTTTTATTATTTTTTCCCAAAGGCACTTCATTTGGAAGGGGTCGTCATAAGAACTTCAAAGGGGGCTCATTCGAAAAAAAATCGAGAGTTCTAGTGCCCTTTTTAATAGTCGAAAGTGTTTGGAGGGCAACTAGCCCCCCTCCCCCCACGCCCATCATTCCCCCAAACACATCCGATCAAAATTTTGAGATAGCCATTTTTTCAGCGTAGTTGATTTCCAGATAGAAAATATATTTCTGAGGAGGACACTCCCCCACAACTCTTAGGGCAAGGGTTTTAATTTATGCCCTGGGGGCATATAAGGTTTTTATGGAAGGCTTTGTCGTAGCAACTTCAAAACAGGCTCATTCGATTGGAAATTAGAAGTGCTAGCGCCCTTTTTAATAGTTAAAAGTAATTGGAGGGTAACTACCCCCCCCCACGCCCATCATTTCCCCAAATAAATCCAATCGAACTTTTGAGATAGGTATGTTGTTCAGTGTAGTTGATTTCCAGATAGAAAATATGTTTTTGACGTATTTATTCAACGTAGTTGAAAGTTCTGGAAATTATATGTTTGAGCAGGACACTCCCCCCAGAGTCTTCACGGGCAAGGGTTATAAGTTATGCCCTGCAGCACAGATGGTTTTTATGAAAGGAATATTTGTATAAACACATGAGAGGGCTCATTTGATTGGAAATTGAAATTTATAATTTACTTTTAAAGCGTCCAAAGATATTGTAGGATAACCCGCTCCCCCCCCAAACCCTGTTTTTCTAAATGCATCCTAAAAAAATTATAAGATAGCTATTTTCTAAAAAATAGTTCAAAGATTATATAACAGAAATTCCAGTGCTGACACAACCCACCAGGGCCAGGGGGCAGGCGTTATTAGTTATGCTCTGGGGGCAAATGAAGTTCTTATGGAAGGGATGCTCGTATTAACTTCAAAGAGGGATCATTTGATTGGAGATTGAAAGTTCTAGTTCACTTTTTAAGAGTCAAAAGAGATTGGAGGGCACCTTTACCCCCCTCCACGCCCTTTTTTCCTCAAACCCATCCGATAAGAACTTTGAGGTAGATTTTTTTTAAATAGTTCAAAGAAATCACCCTCCCCACTCTCCAACTGTCTGCGCTTAAGTTTTCTTTAACTGTCTGCTGCTTCTAGTACTAGTGCTATTACTGTTAATACTAATACTAGCAATACTAATACTACTACTGTGGCTACTATTATAACCAGGGTTATTACTAGCCAAAACGTTTAAGGGGGAAGCAAAGAATTTTACCGACTGGCTAGCTATTTTTTCCGACTGTTTTTTATATCAGCAATTAGCATAATGTCCGTTTGAATACGGTATATAAAGCCACTGCACGTTTCGATAAACAGCTGCATTTACCGACCAAGATTGAGATTTTGGTAAATATCTTGTCACTGTTACCATGCTCTTTATTTAACCAAATGGAAAATTGTGGCACCATTTGTAATATCACGGCAGGATTCGGTAAAACTGCTGCATTTACCGACCAAGTTCGAGATTTCTATAGATGACATGTCACTGTTTTCGTGGTCTTTATTTCACCGAACAAAACCGACTAATTTTTTTATCATATGCCAAAAAAACATAGGTTGGAGAGGGGCATCCATATCCCTCTCTATGCTACGGCCCTGATTGCATCTACGCCTAAGGGTATGACGATGAAATTTTCAAGGAATTTTGAGGGGGGAAGTAAACTGAATCACAATATGTCGTCTGTCTGCAGGTTGTCAAAAGGGCGTATCAGCAGTATCTTAGAAACAGTTTGGTGTACGAAGTTGTGCAGGGTGTTGAACTAACTAAAAGACAAAATTTGTCTTGTATCTCTACTGCTTCCAATCATATTACTACTACTAATACTGTTATTATTACTTCTATTACTACTACTGCCACTAAAGCTAAGACTAACACTATTAATTCAACTGCTACTACTACTACTGCTACGACTATTACGGCTGGTATTACTATCATTGCTACTGAAAAATTAGGGGTATTAAGGTGAAAAATTTGGGGAACATTGAAACGGCATTGAACTGGTTTTCTTCAACCCTGGAGCTACAGTTATTTGACTTTTGGACTATTTTGAACAAAATAGCTATCTTAAAATTTTAACAGGAGTTATTTGGGGAAAAAGGGCATCGGGGGCTGCTTGCCCCTGATCAGTTTTGACTCTTACTATGGGCAATAGAATTTCTATTTGACATTCGGCACTAATCACATCCCCCCCAAAAAAACTACCCCGGAGAAACTTTTCAGAAAATTCTCCCCTCCTCGCAACTACCCCGTGGAAAATCCCACCCATTTGCAAAATTGAACAACTAAAGAAAAACCGTGACAAATAAAAATAATAAAGACAATAAGGATTTATTTAGAATGAAACCATATCAGAAAAAAATAATTAAAATAAAACAAAAGGTTCTCATTTATGAATTGCATACTTTTTTTTTTTTTTCTAGCTTAATATTTTCTAATTAATATAAATTAAACTGATTCGGACTCTAAGTAAAAAACAATCAAATTTAAAATTAAATAAAATCCTTATTACGAAGTAGCGAGCAATTGCTTATGTTAAGATAGTTTTCAAAATTCAACAACCATTGTTAATACAAAAAGATATTGAATATCGTCCTCTAAAAATATATCATAAGATTTTCCGTCTGATTTGCCTTTAAGGGGCGTATTTATTATTTTTTTTTTCATTTTTTCCTTTAATAAAAAGGATATTTTTTTTTTCATTTAAACAAAAGATTATGCTTTCATTTTTTTCATTTAATTTAAATAGCGCGGAGTCAAACTCCACGACAGAATCAAGCTCCGCTATAACGAGTGCCAAAATGGGAAATCTCAGGTGTAATGCAATTGTTTATTTTTAGAATATGGTTCAAGATACAAAATATTGGCAAAGGTTTCATGGACGAGTTGCTTGGAGTGTTGTACAATTGGAAGAGAATAACATTTCGATTCCTGGCAGGGTCAAGAACTCTAAAAAAATAAAAGGTGTTTTGAGCGAAAAATGAAACGTCTAAAAAGAAAGGCTTTTGGACGAAAAATGGTATTACCTGGCAGTTATGGATGCGCCATCAATACATGAAGTGTGTGCCGCCAATAAGTTAATGAAGAAAAAACGATTTATGGGGTTCCGGGTGTCGTTACGTTACAAGCGGGGACTCCCCCATGGGTCCCTGTGGTATGGCTACGCAAATTGCGTCAAGCATATTAGACCTGTCTGTTTGAAATGGGGTAAGTTTTATGACGTCATTGGAGTCCAGAGGGGTGTGTCATGGAGTCTTGCCAAGTGTGTTCCCTATAATAGAACTGGTAACTGCAATGCGTTGGTGCAAGGGGCTGGTAGCTCCAGTTATCTGACCCTTTAATGACGAGGGTGTATCGCGTGGTGTAACTTGCGCTTGAAATTGGGGAGTGTACCTTGATGTCAGAGGAGTGTCACAGAAATTCACCTGACCTAACCTTTGAACTCTTGCTAAGGGCTTTCTATTGAATAACAAAAGGGGGTGAGTACCGTGACGATACATGCGCTAGAAATCTTGCCTAGTAACATCATTTATTTCAAATATGTCCTGCAAACATAACAAACAAACATCAGCAAAACCATGAAACATCAAACAACATAATAAAACCAAAAAACATCAATCAACATAACCAAGAAACAACATCAACATAGGGATAAGAACATAACCATCAAATGACATCAACATAAGTAGAACCCCCTTATTGACTACCACGCGACACCACTGCTGCCATCTACAATTTAGTCTAACGCTGACAGTACATAATTTATGCATATTTTTATGATTTTTGTCACTGAGAATAAAAAAACGGGAGTTTTCTCACTTTGATGGATGTTTCCTGGATGTCAACAACAATTGAAGGATGTTTCTTGGATGTCAACAGCAATTTATGCATGTTTTTATGGTTTTTGTCACTGAGAATGAAAAAACAGGATTTTTGTCACTTTGATGTATTTTCATGGTTTATTAATGTCTAATGGGGTCAAGGTCGATTGATTTGTTGTTGTTGTTTGGCCAAGTGTAATGACACGAGGGGTGATTTACATAATCGCTAGGGGAATGTATTGATCTAGGGGAGCTAAATTTCCGAGAAATTGATTGCATAATCGAAGGGGAGAGGATTTTCGAGAAATTGATTGCGTAACTCGAGGGGAGACGATTTCCGAGAAATTGATTGCGTAATCGAAGGGGAACTAAATTTCCGAGAAATTGATTGCGTAACCTAAGCTAACCTCATGAATTCGTGACCCCACACCATATATGGGCATAGACTACCCTAGGGGAAATGGATGTCCGAGAAATTGATTGCTTAACCTAAGCTAACCTCATGAGTTCATGACCCCACACCATATATGGGCATAAAATCCCTCGAGGGGAGAGGATTTCCGAGAAATGATCCAGGACTCGGCTAGGACAAGTAAAAATAGTACATAATTTATGCATGTTTTTATGGTTTTTGTCACTGAGAATGAAAAAACAGGATTTTTTCTCAAGTGAATTTCTGAGAAATTGATTACATAATCAGTGGGGGAATTTTATTGATCCAATAACGGGAAACAGGATCACGTGTCTCCTTCTAAACTAATCAGAGAGTCGGTTAAATCAAAGTCTAAGACAATCAGAGGGCCGGAAATATTAGCGGGAGAGGATTGCAGAGAATATAAGCAAAGGATCCACATGTTCTTATGGTTTTTGTCACTGAGAATACAAAAACAGGATTTTTCTCACTTTGATGTATTTTCATGGTTTATTAATGTCTAATGGGGTCAAGGTCAATTGATTTGTTGTTGTTGTTTGGCCAAGTGTAATGACACGAGAGGTGATTTAAATAATCACTAGGGGGAATTTATTGTTCTAGGGGAGAGAATTTCCGTGAAATTTATTTACATAATCGGTGGGGAGAATGTTTTGATCCTATAACGGGAGACAGGATAACGTTTCTCCTTATAAGCCAATCAGGGAGCCGGAAATATTCGTGGGAGAGGATTGCAGAGAATATAAGGAAAGGATTTTTGCTATAGTTTTTGTTATTGTGCGAACAAAATTCAAGGAGTGAGAACAGTTTGACTTTACTCATTAGGTTATATTTGTGCTGATGATGAGTGGAATGTTTACAAACTATTAGAAGTTGATAGTGGAGTTAGTAGCAATAACACAAGAGCCCCAGACATAGCAGTGGAAATCACAAGAGGATCACGGCTTTGTCTGGAATGGGATGAAGTATATGCAAGTTATGTGATATCCTTAAGCAAATTTAAAATGGAGGATCAATTATGCTTCGCTGCAAAAGTAGATTTAGCGCATGTGAATAGATTTCAAAGTGATTTAAGTGCATTAGTGAAGCTTATGAAAGACAATAAGCTATATCGCTAATTGTACATGTGCAGTATTATTGTTGTAATTATACAGTAAAATTGTTTCGAAATCAAAAATGTTCCGTTTCTTTTTGTTAGATTATGTAGAACCAATCATGGTCAGGTTTGGTTAGGTTAGAAATAAAGCCGAATAACAGTTCAAACGTAAATTTATGTAAACTTACTTCTATTGTTATATTTGTTAGAGTGGAAGAAACTTTTTTCCGCAATGGATATTTTTCAGGTGAAAGTAAAGAGCTGCTACATTAAATCAATGATCAGCAGAAATAAAGTTAAATAATTGTTTAAATGTAAATTTCTGTAAACTTACTTCTATTGTTTTATTTGTTAGAGTGACAGAAACCTTTTTTCCACAAAGAATTTTTTAGGTGAAAGTAAAGAGTTTTTGAAGGGGGATTTCAAAAACATCTTCTCATGACATAAATTGTCCTCTAAAGTCGATTCTGTTATTTTTAGAGCTCTATTTATTAGTGCTTTAGAAATATTTAAGCCGGTAAAAGTTGGGG